>NC_056525.1:95459537-95602511 GCF_019175285.1 Sceloporus undulatus
CTTTGTATAACTTTACAAGAATGTAGCTTGCCTTGTTTCTCTCCTAATTACCCAAGCTCCTGCTTCAAGCTGCTCCTTCTTCCCATCTTGTCTGTGAAAAGTTTCAGAAATGCTTAGTAAAGACAGATCAAATACGCTCAATAAACACTATAATCAATCCAAACAGCATTTTTTTCAAGCTGTAGAAGTATAGTCTGAATTGATTTTTATCACATTCAACCAGGGGTAGGCAAACTGCAGCTCACTAGGTGTTGTTGGACTGCAATTCCTTTCAGTCCTAGCCAGCAGACAATGATGAGAAATGCTGGGAACTACAGTCAGGCATCATCTGAAGGGCCACAAGAGACCCTGCTTCTTTATCGAGTAGCAGATCCACAGTGATATTAAGTGTATTTGTGAAATGTGAGAAGCCAAGGATCGCAGGTAACTCTGAATTAATATGTATCAGTGGCAGATTAGTTCACTCTGCTTGATCATTCCTGCTTTCAGTGGGAGTAGCTAAACAAATCACAAAACTTTGCTCTGATTTTGTTTACTGTTTTGTGTAAACCATGGCATCCAAATTCAATGCTGAATTCAGCAACAGACTGAAAATTTAGGCCTTAGAAGGCATAACTCCATCCATAAATTGGCTTTATATTACCTGGTCAGCCTTTTGAGTGAATCAAAGTAATTGTCTTTACTGGATTATACCTGCAAATTTCATCTAGAACAGTAGTCCCGAAACTGTGCCCTTTGAGAGATTTTGGACTTCAGTTCCCAGAAGCCTCAGCCATGTTGGCCAATAGTTTGGGATTCTGGGAGCTGAAGTCTAAAATCTCTTAAAGGGCACAGCAAATTGTGGATGGGGGAAACTTCAGATTTATTTTTTAACCTACAAAAGATAGAGGGGAGGCTTAAAGTTTTGTATTTGTGAATCTTGGCTGAAACGGGCCATATCCTGAATTGCAACATCAAGGTCTGAATTAACTCTTGTGATCTGACTTATCATGGATATTCCTATCACTCATAAGAACAGCAACCCCATCTGGACTCCATGAAAATAATATTTTTTGGGACCCCCCCCCCCCCCGCATGTTAATCATGTTATGTCTATTTTAGCAAAGCCAACAAAAAAGTTTTGTGCCTTCTTAAAATACTAACAACTTTTATATGCCGTAAACTTTGGTGGACCATGGCCCACGCCATTCGATGCAAAACATGTATAGTTCTTGGAATAATTTGGTTCACCAGGAATGTGAACCAGGAGGAGGAATTGGTTTGAGCATTGAACTACAACTCTGGAGAACAGGGTTTGAATCCTGGCTGGGCCATGAAGCCCACTGGGTGACTTTGGGCAAATCACATTATCTCAGCCTTGGGGGAAGGCAATAGCAAACCTCCTCTGAACAAATTATGCCAAGAAAACTCCATGATAGGTTCGCCTTAAGTTGGAAATGAGTTGAAGGCATACAACAACAACAACAACAACAGGAGTGTGCACCCAAAGATCACAAACAACAGCAACAATAAAGACACTGAAAACTTATTGTCCGCTGCCTTGAGTTACTTGTTGTTTGCCGCCTTGAGTCCCTATATTGAGAGAAAGGCGGGATATAAGAAAATAAAATAATAGTTTTTTGTGGGCTTTTCAGGCTATGTAGCCATGTTCTAGAAGAGTTTATTCCTGACGTTTCGCCAGCATCTGTGGCTGGCATCTTCAGATGTTGGCGAAACGTCAGGAACAAACTCTTCCAGAACATGTCTGCATAGTCCGAAAAGCCCACAAAAAACTATGAATGCTGGCCATGAAAGCCTTTGACTTTACATTAAACTAACAACAGGGTAGCATTGGGGCAAAGTGGCCAGAGGTCCTCCTTTTCCAGGAGACATCCTCTATTCCAACCTTCTGTTGAGGAATTCCAAAATGTCCTCCATTTTGAGCATGAGTGAGAAGCAGGGACATTATCATCATCATCATTAGTAGTAGTAGTAATAGTATTAATAGTAGTAGTGGGATTCAGAGAGGCTTACAATTTTAAAATAACATGGACATTTATTTATATGAATGGTTTTAGCTCTAATTGGGTCATGGCCTCCATTTTTTTCTCTCCCACACAAACAGGCTGCATCCACGTTGGAGAAATAACCCGTTTTGGCAGCGCTTTAACTCTTTGTCTGGCTCTTTGCTATGGAATTCTGGGAATTGGAGTCCGCTATGGTGGGCCCCACAACACACTCCAGCTCCCAGAATTCCATAGCAAAGAGCCAAACAAAGAGTTAAAGCGCTGCCAAAACGGGTTATTTCTCCAACGTGGAGCAGCCACCCGAAAGAGAGCATCTCTCTCCTCTCTCCTCTTGCTAGGCCTCAGAAGGCTCGGCCTTCCCAGTCGGGGGGCGGGCCTGGGCTTAGTGCACTGGATAAGAAAGGGAGGCTTGTCCCTGTCAGGAGGAGGAGAGAGAAGAGGCGACATGGCTGCACTGAAGGTCTCTCGGGTGAGGAGGAGGAGGAGGAGGCTTAAGGGCCCAAGGGAATAATGGAGGGCCTCTTGAGGAGAGGGAAAATGGGGACTCTGTGGTTGTTGTTGTTGTGTGCTTTCAAGTCGTGTCACTGACTCATGGCGACCCTATCCTGGGGTCTCCTTGGCAGGTTTCTTCAGAGGGGGTTTGCCATGGCCATCCTCTGGAGGCTGAGAGAGTGTGACTTGCCCACTCAGAGGACCAGGGGTCCTCCTCATGGCAGAAATTGAAGGGGGAAAAGGAGGACACACGACCAAATGGTCAGTTCATGCTTCTTACTTCTGCTCCGGAGTTCCTCCTGAGCAGAAAAAGGAAAGCTACAAGCATCCATAGGGATGTCAGTGCTGGTGCTGCTGAGTTGTGCTCAAAGGGGAGGATGGTTTGGGATTCCTTTTGAGCCCAAGAAGGAAAGCTAAAAACGTTAACAGAAATGTCAATTCGTGCTAGTTCTTAGTCCTGCTCCAAACGGAGGACGTTTGGGGATTCGTTACTGAGCAGAAAAATGAAAGCTAAAAACATTCCTGTAAACGTAAAGCCATGCTTCTTAGTCATGCTCAAAATGGAGAACGTTTTTGGGATCCCTCCTAGGCAGAAAAAATGAAAGCTAAAAACGCTCCTATACATGTCAATTCATGCTTCTTAATCGTGCTCAAAATGGAGAATGTTTTGGAATTTCTCCTGGGCAGGAGGTTGAAATGATGTAGGACATGCCCTGGAAAAGGAGGACGTCACCTTGCTCACAATGGGTTTTCATGGAACTGAATCCTGGTCCCCAGAGTCAACACTGAACCCACTACGCCACACTGGCTCTAGAGATCAGAGTTCAAAACTCCATTCGGCCATGGAAACCCACTGGGTGACCTTAGGTAAGTCACACTCTCTCAGCCTCGGGAGCACACAGTGGCAACTCCCTCGTGAACACATTCTGCCAAGAAAGCCCCATGATAGGGTTGCACATAAGTAGAAACAACTTGAAGGGCCCAGAGCAGTTAATGTTAAGAAGAAGTAGGAAGGATTCACTCTCACGTGATCATAGGAAAAGGTATGACACCCCACAATTACATTAATCATCTCTGTAGTTCATGTAAACGTAACTGCAGTTCAGAAGTGTACCCTGATTTATGGATTCCACAAGGCAAGAGGCATAGCATTTTATGTTGGGTATTAAGGAAGTTTTGTTTTCCAGAAGGAGAATTGATCTCTTTGATCGTAGCACTTCGTGGAAAGGAAGAGCGAAAACGAACGCGTCTTGTGCAGTGTTTAAGATGGAGATATTAATTAGAGAGTGTGCTTCAAAGCTATGGTCTTAGACTTTGGGCCTTCCTATGTGTTGGATTTCAGTTGCCAAAAACCCCAGCCAGCATGGCCAAAGGTTAGGAATTATAGATCTTGAAGTCCCAAATATCTCAAGGGTCAAAGTCTGAAAACTATTGGGAGAGATTATACTACAGGCATGCCTCTGTTAACAAAGCCTGGGGCAAAGAAACTCCATTTTACAAGGTCTTTTTATCTCTACACAGGTTCCTTTTCCACCTCAGTCTTGCTGGAAATTTTTCTAATGGCATTGGGAGGATAGTGAAGGAGAGTTGTAGTAAATATTGAATTAAAACTTGAATTGGGAAAAAGGGGAATCCTTCTGTAGCTGATCCTTTTGTAAATACAGTATGTATACCTGTCTACAACAGGCAATAGAAAAAGCAGCTGCCTCCAGAATCTCATGCTGAGCATACATGGACATCAAAGTCCTTAGGCCTGGAGCATGGCTTTGGTGCGGCTTCCAGACTCTTAGGACGCATGCATAATTTAAACAGCTTACTTCCAAAGTGACCCGAAGCAGCTTTATTTTGGCCTGTCTGTACGGGGCCTATGGTGTTTATCACGTGGAGGTTTTTGCAGCTCAGATCCGGGGTGACTCCTGGTTCAGCTGTGCGAATTCATGTTATAAGGTGAATGTTTTATCACACCTGGTTGCTCTTCCGAATCGAGGGGGAATCGAATCCAAGGCAAGTCACATGATGCGGATTCAAGCAAAGTGGAGTGAGTGCAAATTGTATTACCACACCAGTGGGATTCAACGATTTGAATCGGCACCCTTGCGCATGCTCAGAGGCAGTCTGACCGCATCGTGACCTTGTACATTTCTGAGGTGAAAAGGGGCGCAAGTTCTTGTTCCCTGTATCGCGTAATTGCGTGATTATGTGAATGTTTGCCTCGTGAATATTTCTGTGTCTTCTTCATCCCCCTTTTTTATTTTACCTTCCATTTCAGCAATTTCAACACACACACACACATAGATAGATAGATAGATAGATAGACAGACAGACATACATATCTGTATATTCACATTCACGCACATACAAACATATAAAAATGAGTTGCCCTGAAAGTTGCCGTGAAAGTGAAAGGACCACTGAAAGGAAATGGGGGAAAATTGCAGTGCTGCATCATGGGAAATTTGCAACCCGGGGGGTTTGCAGTGGTGTACCAGAGCAGAAGCAATGTTGCATTCCACACCAGACCAGTTCAGAGCTTGAAAGCAAATTCTGTGAATTCACTTTTTTCCGAATTCATCAAAATGAGGAGTCACTTTGGATTCACTGCGGAAGCGCCACGGAAGGAGCTCCCATAGAAAGGAATTGCATCTGATAACACATTCACCTTATAACTTGAATTCGCACCGTTGGACCTGCAGTCATGTCGGGTCTGAGCTGCAAAAACCTCAGTGTGATAAACACCTTTTCCTCACTGCCCCCCTCCCCAGCATGTTAAAAATAAGCTTGGCCACCCAATGGAAATCATAAGAAAAAAGGAGGCAGGTGAAAGAAAGAAATCACTCAATACAGTTTGGAAGAACGTTTCAAGGAATCTTGAAAAGGTTCCAAATGTTTTTCTTTACTTACGCATGTCTTATATGATGTGTGTTGAAGCTTCCATCTTAATTTAAAATGTTTTCTTGCATATAAAAAGTATTGTAATTTTGAAAAACTGATGGGTTATGTGATTTTACTTGGCAATGTAAATTGGATTTGGAGCTTGTGGGAAGGTCATGTAGTCTCTCTGTACAGCAGGGCAAGCATTTTTTGTTCTCTGTACAAGTATTGTTGTCGAAGAAGTACGCAGAAAACTAGAAAATAGAAAGGAGAAAAACCACATTCGTGCACAAAGATGTCTAAAACAAAGCAATTACCATGATTTTTAAAAAAGCAGGTGAGTTTACTATAAGAAGAACAGATACATGGAAAATGCTGTATTGGAAAGATCAGAACCTGAAAATGATTGTACCTTTGGTGAAAGCAGTGAGCCAATCTGGTTTTTATTTTTCAGAGTATGACATTTTAAGTAACGGATTGGTATCAGCCCTTTAAAACAACCGTGTTTTTCCAGTTGTACAAGATATGGAAGCCATGAAATGTCAACAGCTAGCACTAGGGATTCACCTCCATAATTGTTTGCTGAACCATCTCCTTGGCATGTGCTTGTGCAAAACATACTCTCTTGGGGAGCTATCGGCTTTTTATTGTTTTTTGTTATTTTTAATTACAATAGTTGAACACAGTTTCTTTCAACAACACCTGAAATAACTTTTCAAAGGGGCAGTTATTTGTAGGCTCTTGAAGCAAAGGTAACAGAGGATCTTGTGGGACCTTAAAGACTGACAAATTTATTATAACATGAGTTATTGTAACACGAGCATTTCACATGCAAAAATATAATTTAAGGCACACAAAAAATATTATTAAAAACTTCAAGACAAATGATTTTAAAGAGTACTAAAGCTGAAGTGGAATGCATACTTAACCAAAGCTTTGTATCTTTTTAGTTAATATTACACATTTTATGTTCCAGGGACTTGTTTGCAGTCATATCTGATGAGAGGCTTGTCTACCTTTATGTCCTTATCTGCTTTTATAATAGCCACTCACCTCTTGAAATTTTTTTTCTCATTGAAATATGTCTAGGAGTTTTATTTTTGGCTAAATTCTCATGTTTGCCTTGCTTTTTCAACTGGCCTCATCACTTTGCATTATTTTTGACAAGACAGGAGCCTGAACATTCATATCTCTCTGCCTTAACTGATATTACTATTCCAGCTAAACTAGGCTGTAGATTTTCTCCCTTAATAATTTTTAAACCTGCCTGTTTTATCTATGTCTATTAAACCTCTTGTTTAGAATCTGTTATTTTTTTTCTCCTGTGTAGATTATTATAATGATCTGTTTAGTAGTCTTCCTGTCTTTTTATTTTATTTTATTAGCTGTGTATTAAACATTACTGTCCACTTAACTATTTGTGCATTATTCATGCAACATGTCCATGTTTCTTTCCCCTGCCTTCTTATGTTTTGAACACAGTTTAGAGTTCTTAACTTTATGGCCTAAATCCATTTGTTAGTGTCATCTAGAATAGATCCATTGAAATACTAGAACTTATCTAAGAGTGGACTTTATAAGCTCCCATTGATTCCGTAGGTTTACTATATATGAGGCTAGCTATTGAACTTTGGGCCTCTATGTTGCATTGTCTTGCCCTTTCTTCTATTTTTTCTTCTGTTCTACTTGGATCCCTTTGTTCATTAAACTCTAATCTTATTGAGTTTTGTTTTATTTTTCATTTTCGTTTGTCTATGCGGAATGCTCTCCCTTTTAGATTTTTGGTTTGTCTCCTCTTTTTAAATTGTCAAACTCTTTCTGGCATGTCCTGAGTGATTTGCTGTTTTACTTCCTTCCTTGTTTTCCTGTTTGTCAACTAATTATTGTATATATTTATTTTAATGTCTTTAGATAGTAAATCATTGGATAGAGACCTGCACCTTTTAAATTAGCTCTTCATTAGGAAAATTTGCCCTGAATATACTATACTTTTGTAACACAACGGTCATGAGAAAACATGTATCGTTTTGAACTGACCTTTCCAACTATTCTTGGCCTAAAGGCATTTAATCTTGTGTTTAAATAAATTAGTGTGTGTGTGTTGGCACTTGTAATACATTTAGAGACCATGTTGGAAGTTTCAACCAGAGGTATTCAGTTCTCTTTAAAAACAATTTTCCAGGTGATACGAAACATTGCTACATGTGGCTGGAGATCACAGTCCAGTCAAGCTACTGCAACATTACCAAAAGGCAAATTTACAACTGGATTTAATTTTGGTAAGTACTGAAAAACCACTGCAAAAATAATCTCTATTTTGTACTAGGGAGGACTTTCTAGGACTATGATACAGCTATTTCATCTTTCGGTAGGTGGATTTTTTGTGGTTAGCAAAAAGGGTGGGGAAACCTAGGCGAGTTAAAATAGAAGATATTGTCTAGAACATCTGTAAAAGTAAATGTATGAAACAGAGTCAAGATTCATCTGGAAGCACCATAATTCGTAAGCCTGAGGTTATCCTCATAATTGTAAATTTTTAATGTGAAGTCAAAGGCTTTCATGGCCGGAATCCATAGTTTTTTGTGGGGTTTTCAGGCGATGTTGCCATGTTTTAGAAGAGTTTATTCCTGACGTTTCATCTGCATCTGAAGATGCCAGTCACAGATGCAGGTGAATGTCAGGAATAAACTGACATCAAAGAAATCAAAGAAATGATTTTATATGAGGCAACAATCCCTTTCTCAAATAAATAGAGGCCCCTATTTTTATTCACTTCTCCAGTCACTGTTCCATATAATGATCTTTTTCCTTAGTTATGTTTTCTTTTCAGCTGATTGTGTCTCATACCCAGAGTTTAGAGAAAGTTCTTTTCCTATGACCTTGATTCAAGCACCACTTTCTGTAGATTACCTTTTTCTTCATATTTTCCTGGCCACTTAAAGATGCCCATGTACTATGAGCCTGTTGCTAGACTATAAACTGATAGAGTTTGGATCCTGCCTTGAATAATTCTGGATATTTGAAGGTCACAATGTTTTAGGCATATTTTGAAGATTTAAAACTAAAATTCCATGTTTTTCAGATCTTACTGAAGAGCAAAAAGAATTTCAAGCTACAGCTCGTAAATTCGCTAGGGAGGAAATCTTGCCTGTTGCTGCCGAGTATGACAGAACTGGAGAGGTATATTTGCTGTATAGTGGGAAACATCTTAACATTTCACTGAGCAAATTCTTCTAAATACAGACTCTGTACATACAATACTTTTCTATCTCTATACTTTTCCCCTCTAGTATCCTGTTCCCCTCATAAAAAGGGCATGGGAGCTTGGTTTAATGAATACTCACATACCTGAAAGCTGTGGTGAGTGAACTACTTCTTAAGTTATGAACCAGAGGGACCCAAGGAATACTTTTATGGGAATCAAAGATAGATTGATATTATATCCATAATGTTTTCTGAGTTTGAAGAAGGAAGCGTAATATCCAAGAAGTTTAATGCAAAATGATTCTCGTGCACTGATGCCAGGTTAAAAATAGCAATGTTCTCAGACAGTTAAGACTAATTCATGTGTATATGTATTTCATTTCTTTGTGACACTCATTTAGGGCCAAAACACAGTGCAGAAATAATCCAGTTTGAAACCACTTTAACTGCAGTGGCTCAATGCTAGGGAATTGTGGGAACTATAGTTTTATGAGACATTTAGCCCTGTCTGTCAGAGAGCTCTGGTGCCACAACAAATCTAGAATTCCCTAGCACTGACCCAGGGCAGTTAAAGTGGTCTCAAACTGGATTTTTCGGCAATGTGTTTTGGCCCTTAGCGACCAGTAAGCAAATGTGTGAATAGACTTCATTGAATGGCATGTTGTTAGTACAGTACTAGACTATTATTTGTTGCTTAAAGACTTGTATCTTGAAAGGAGACAGATGTAGTTCTATCAGTATTTGTAGTACCAAGTCAGTGTTAGCCCATTCAGACATGCAGATCATATGATGAAGATCAGCCCTACCTTATTTGAGCTACTAAGGTTACTCTGAATAGGCATGTACCATATGGTGGTGTGTGTATGTGTGCACGCATACACATATACACACACTGTTGTTTATATGAAGTATGAAGAATAAATTGAACCTGGAAATACATTGATCTTGTTATAGTAGGATTTGGAAGTAATTAAATGTGCATCACAGTGTAGATTTTTTATGGGGTGATGTGTTCAATAATGTTTTCCTTAGGTGGCCTTGGCCTTGGCACTTTTGATGCCTGCCTTATTACTGAAGAATTGGCTTATGGATGTACAGGGGTTCAAACTGCTATTGAAGCAAATTCCCTGGGTGTAAGTATTCCCTCTCTTTGTAATATTTAGTTTAAGCAATCACTTTTTGTGTATTAAAGTCAAAAACTTTTCTTATAGCAAATGCCAGTCATCATTGCAGGGAATGAGCAGCAACAGAAGAAATATCTGGGAAGAATGACGGAGGCACCTTTAATGTGTGTAAGTATTTTTCATTGTGTAGAGAATTTGATTTTTTTTCCCCTTTGGGAAAACCTGTGCACACTTGTATTAAAGCATGTTTAACTTTTCAGAGATCATTGAAATGTATTTGTGTGTATTCAAATGGATTAGAGTCCAGGTTGATATGTTGAACAATAAAGTATTATGCAGTCATCATATATTGCCAAAGTATATGTGCAGTATTTTGCAGCACTAATACACTGAAATGGCAAGTAAATTCTGAGTGTTTAGTAGAGAAGTACTAGTGAAACAAATAGAAGAGCAATAATAAAAAAGGTCAAACAAAATTGACAACAGTTATGTTGAATGCATTTTAGAGAAGTGTGTATATATGTGCCATCAAGTCTCCTGTTGACTTGTGGCAACCCCATGAATTTCACAGGGTTTTCTTAGACAAGGAATTCTCAGAGGTGATTTGCCAGTTTCTTCCTATGAAATATAGCTTACAACTCCTGATATCCATTGGTGGTCTCCCATCCAAGTAGTAAACAGAGCTGACCCTACATCATCATCATCATGGACTGAGGCTGGGAACAACAACAGTTAACAAACAACATTAGTTAAACACACATCAATGTAAAAGGACAAATAAGATGTACACATATTAAAACAATCCACTATTAAAAATCATGAATTAAAATTCACAATTTAAAAATCATCTGGATAAGCCTGCTGGAAGAGACTGGTCATTAATGTTCTTTTAAATTCAGTTGTCAAATCTCTTCCAGCTGGTCACTGAGCAGTCTAGGGGCAGCTGAAGAAAACGTCCTCTGGCTGACAGTCACCAACCTAGTCCTGGCTGATGAGTAAACAACTGCCAGAGGACTTGAGTGTATGAGGTGGATTATATGGGAGGAGGTAATCCTGTGGGTAACCTGGACCCAAACCATGTAGGGCTTTAAAGATAATAAAGGTTCATCTTAATGAAGAAGCATTTGGCACCACTCCTAGGAACGAGGCTATGAGCTGGCTTTCTTCATTGAAGCGTACAGTGTGATTCATGGGCCCAGGAGTGTGATGACAGAGACATAATTTAGTTATTCAAAGCCTCTTTTGCTCCTGATTGCTTTGTATCATTCAAAGGATGATATCTTTCCCACAGGCCATTTTAAAAAAATCTACCTCTAGCAATAATTTTGTTATTATTGGTGAAAATTTGTAAAAAGTGGTTTATAAGGAAATAGTGACACATCTGCACCATGCCATCAGGAGTTGCTGGATTCATATTAATATATTTGTTTATTTTCTCAATTTTATTACATTTCATTGCACTTTTCCATGAAAATAGTGCTCAAGAGAGCCAAAACCATATTTGAAAAGTTTAAAAAACCAAACCCACTAATCATCACAGTAAGCAGTGATCAGAACAGATCAAGAGATGCATCTTTATACGCTCTCTAAAACAGAGAGCATGGAAACTGATCAGAATATCTTCAGTCTATCTACATGCCTGTCAAATATCAAATAAATAATTAAGATATGGATGACTATTGCCAAGCCAGATTGCCTCAGGAAAAGACTATAGTGAGCCCGTGTTTTATGTGGGCGTGGCATACGTGGCTTTCACCATGCGCTGAAAGCCGCATCAGAAAAGATCCTCATTCACCCTGGAAGAAGTAATGGGGTGCTGTTGCACCATGGAGCACTGCGGGCACAAGCCCCATTTCTTCTAATGGGGCTCCAGCACACACGAATTTTCCCTTACGCGGAGGGATCCAGAACGTATCCCTGCGTAAAGGGAGGGCCCACTGTAGTAGGATGCCACAAGTTATAACTATGATAATATGTAGCTGCAGATATATTACACTTAACTTTGTCTCTTCACATGTTTAATTGCTTTCCTTTACCAGGCATACTGTGTAACAGAACCTGGAGCAGGCTCAGATGTTGCAGGTCTAAAAACCAGAGCAGAAAAGAAAGGAGATGAATATATAATTAATGGGCAAAAAATGTGGATCACCAATGGTGGCAAAGCCAACTGGTATAGTAATATTTATATATAAAAATTTATTTTCATTTTGAAATGTTGATGTGTCAGTTACACAGATACAAACCACTTCCCAACATTGTAGCCATTCTTGAACTATGTTCAGAATGGCCAAGAAACACAATGTTTGGAATTAGAATTGGGATAGAAACATTTGGTATTGCCTTCAGTGCAATACCAAATGGGGCAATAGTCAATATTCAAATTCTGGTACAGCTCTCGTATTCCTGGCCACAATACAAGAGTCAACTTGGGAAGGAAGGATTGTAAGGTGGACATGAGGAGGCTCCATGGATCCAGGGGCCAATTTCCACCTGCCAGGAATTCATCTTAAGGTTTTGTAAAAAAAACTTTTTTGGTGAAATCAGGGGGGGGGGGGCTATGATTTGTTTTAAAGGACAATTACTTTTCCTGGAGTCTTTTAGATATTGCTGTTCTCCTTAACTGGGTGTTATGTTTGCATATGTTTCACATTATACAGTGTGGAGCAGTCAGGAGGTTTGGTTGCCACACAGATATGCATCCCACATTGCTTGCCCCAGGTATAGAGGTGAGGCCATCTCTTCACCTCAAACCATGTCACTTGTTATTTCTAGTTGCATGTACATGTATAGCACTGAAGGATTAGAGTCTGATCCCTACTATGTTAAGAGTCATTGAACTCAGTGGGATTGTGCTGTGAGGCTGTATTGCCCCTTTAAAATCATAGAGTTGGAGAGACCACAAGATCCATCGAATCAAATTCTCTGCCATGCCATACCCAATTTCCTGCCCTGCCATATACAGTACAGTCAAAGCACTGCTGACAGATGGACATCCAGCCTCTGTTTAAAAGAAGACTCCAGCACTCTCCGAGTCAGCATTTTCCACTGTTGAACAGCTCTTGCTATCAGAAAGGTCTTTCTAATGTTGAGGTGGAATCTCTTTTCATGTAGTTTGAATCCACTGCTCCCTGTTCTCATCTCTGGAGCAGCTGAAAACAAGCTTGCTCCATCCTCAGCATGACATTCATCCATTCAAATATTTAAAACATAGCATTCCTTAACCTTCTTTTCTTCAGGCTAAATGTACCCAGCTCCCAAAGCTGCTTCTCATATGGCATGGTTTCCATATCATTATTTGTGATGCTCAAGGAATATTTAGTTTGTTATGTAAGCTGATGTAAGCATCTGTTACAGTGAAAATCAAAGAAAATTGCTGAGGCATCTCTGTATGTTTTACTAGGTATTTTTTGCTGGCTCGCTCTGATCCTGATCCAAAAGCTCCTGCAAGTAAAGCTTTTACTGGATTTATTGTGGAAGCAGATAGTCCTGGCGTACAAATTGGAAGAAAGGTAGAGCAGAAATATTTCAGCCTTCACTGTGATTATCAGGACTTGAATCTTATTAGTAAAGGAGTGAAAAAAACACCAACTTTGAGCTTCAAAAACTGACCTGAAAGAATAGTGTGCTTAATCACGGATACTGATCCACACAACAATGTTCTGCTAATGCTGAAGCAATGTGGCAGGGAGACCATCTTCAAGATACCTCTTTCCCCTCTTCCCTGAAGAAAAGTAGTTCAGGAAAGCTGGGAAACCCCCTGAGGCAGCATGAGAAAAGTGATGCTTCCTTGCTCCCTTTCTTAGTAGGGAGGTTTTGAAAGATCTCAGGCTTATTTCCCAGTAAGTGGTCTTTGAATTTCAGCCCCATCCTAGCAATCCACCTTTATTTTGAGTACAGTGCGTCCTTGTAAAACAAAACAAAAAACGTGTATGTTTGAGGGTGCATACCAGAAGAAGCAGCGCTGCTTTTGCAGGCGCCACTGTATTTCAGTTCCATGAAATGAAAAAGTCTTGATTTTGATATCCTTATGCTGGTGAAATTCACCTAATGTTCATTGAATCTCTCTAATCTGTCAAATCGAAATTGGACATTTTGACTACAGAATTATTCAAGCACAGTTTATCTGTAAGAAAATAATAGCTAGGGGAAGAAAAAAGTTGCATGGAGCAGGTGGAACAGAATATAGTCTTACTAGTCTAGTGTGAGTGGATGCATCCCTTTTTTCCTGGATGATAGCATATCTCCGGTCTTCTATATAATTTTGAAGAATAAAACTCTGATCCTGTGTGAAAACATTGGAAACAACTGGATTCTTTTTAAAAAAAATATTTCTTCTATACATATTGTTCTGTTTCGCCTGCTTCAGTGGGAAGTTGTTAGAACAGCAAGAATTGGATTTACAGTGCACCCACGTTTTACGCAGGTGCAGCATACACGGCTTTCAGCATATGCTGAAAGCTGCGCTGGAAAAGCTCCTTGCGTGCCCCGGAAGAAGTAATGGGACGCGAGCCCCATTACTTCTAATGGGGCTCCAGCATGTGCGGATTTTCTCTTACATGGAGGGATCTGGAAAGGATCCCCGCATAAGAGGAAGGCCCACTGTATTTTTGAGAAAGGCGTTTAATGTGTTGCAGTAGATTGCCAACAATGCAAGAGGACATTATGAAATCCCTGAAAGCCTTCATACATTTTATACTTTTCATAATTTTTATGTGTGCCACTTATACCAGTGGCATCTACAGTATCTTGTTGTTGCTTTCTTGGTGAAAAATGAAACCTGTGTTAGTTTACATCAAACAAATATTGTGTTACTGAGTAATTACATCTTTCATAAATACCCTTTTCAGGAACTTAATATGGGTCAGCGCTGCTCAGATACAAGAGGGATTGTTTTTGAAGATGTCAGAGTGCCCAAAGAGAATGTTCTCCTTGGTGAAGGGGCTGGCTTTAAAATAGCCATGGGAGCATTTGATAAAACAAGGCCTCCAGTAAGTATTGGACAGGGAAAATTGAGAATTTATAGAGTTCAAGAATTATAGAGTTCAAGTTTTATGATGTTCATAATTAAAATTACAGGTAGCAGCTGGTGCTGTAGGACTGGCACAGCGAGCCTTAGATGAAGCTACAAGGTACGCTCTAGAAAGAAAAACCTTTGGAAGGGTACTCGCAGAGGTATGTGAATTTCCAGTCATTTTATATTAATTTCCAGTTAATTTCTGTTTGGGAGATTTTTTTTTTCAAGAGCCTAAAAGTGTTCACTTATCAAACTAGAAGTCACAATGTGGGTAACAATTAAATAGTGATATCTTGTAGGATTACTGGATGTGGCATTTAAAAATTTCAAACATCACATGGCAAAGGTGCTGCTAATTCTTTCACTCTGGGGTAGTATGTTCTAGTCACTACCAAGAACTAAACAGGTGTGGGTATGTGCGCTCTTTCGAAAGCCCCTCAGAAAGGAAGACCGGAGGTTGGAGATAATGAGATATGTAGTCCAATACTCTTTGCTCTTGACCTAAAACAATGGCCATCAGTATAACTGTGTCTTAACTCTGTTTCTTTAATCATATTGCTTGATTGTAAGCCATTTTGAAGTTTTCTTGTCTGTCTCAAATGCATGAAATGACTCTGTTTTTGTGTTATAAACACTAAGCATTAAACCCAAATCATTTTATGATAACTGCTACAATTGCAGAATTAATATAGCTGGGTATATTTGTTGTTATTGTGTGCCTTCAAGTTGTTTCTGACTTATGATGACCCTATGGCAGGGGTAGGCAACCTGCGGCCCGCGGGCCGGATGCAGCCCAGCGAGGCCTTGGGACCGGCCCCAGCCTGGTCCTGCCGCCGATTGCCGCCAGGGCCTTTGGGGGGCAATTGTCTATAGAAGCCTCAGAAACATGCATTTATATTAACATTTTTTTAAAAAATCAGCAAAATTTTTCACATGTCCTCCATTTTTTTAAAAAAAGTGTCTTCCATTTGAAAATTTTGTCCTACATTTGTCCTGGTTTATTTATATATTTAATTTTTTAAAAAAATTATTTAATTATTTATTTTTTGGCTCCGGCCCCCCAGTTGTCTGAGGGACAGCAACCCGGCCCCCGGCTCAAAAAGATTGCCTACCCCTGCCCTATGGCAAACCTAGCATGGTTCTGGGTTTTGTTTTGTTTTTTGGCAAGTTTCTTCAGAGGGAGGTTGCCATTGCCATCTTCTGAGAATGAGAGATTATGACGTGCCCAAGGGTCACCCAGTAAGTTTCCATGGCTGAGTGGGGATTTGAACCCTGGCCTCCAGAGTCATATTCCAGTGCATAAACCAATACACTATGCTGCTTCCTCAGCTGGTTATATAGGCGGGTTACAAACCGCCATAAAGTACGCGCTCCGCGCGTACTAGGGTTAGGAAGGGCCGTATTAGGGTTAGGAAGGTTCTTACCTTCCTGACGGCCCTTCCTCCCAGTACGCGCGGAGCGCGTACTTTTTTGCGGTGCCCATCCACATGGGCGCCGCCATGCTGACGTACTGGACGCTGTGCGTCCAGACGTGTCGCGGCGGAAGTGACGTCGCGAGGGCGCACTCCACCCCTCGCGGCGCCACTTCCGCGTTCAAAAAAGGAGCGGCATTTCACTGCTCCTTTTTTGCTGCGCAGGGAAGCCTCGCGGTCTGACAGCTGGGGCTTCCCTGCGCAGCGAATGGCGGCGGCGGGAAAACGGCCCCTTGAGGGCCGTTTGTAACCCGCCAATGTCAGTTAGAAAACAGTGAGATACAAAATAGTACTATAAAAATCCTAAGCTTTTTAAAAGAATAACAATATAATTGTTAATTTTGTGATGATATAGGCATAAGGCTTGGACTGTCATTCAAGGTTCTTGATCATGTTCCCTGTCTTATTGCTTTTCTTTTTCTTGAAGAGTTCTGATCTGGCCATGGTGATAACATATCTTAATTAATTACATCCCATTTGGATTCCTGTTAATGTACTCTACTTGGTGCTGCCTTTGAAAAAGGTTTGAAAACTTCAGCTGGTGCAGAGTTGCAGCCAGGTTGTTAAATGAGGCTGCCTATAGGGAGCAGGTGACTCATTTGTTACAACAGCTTCACTGGCCACCAGTCTTTTCCCAAGCTCAGTACAAAGTGTTGGTTATGACCTATAAAGCTGTATATACCAGTAGCTGGAATTGAGGCTATCTGATTGAGCATATCTTAGTATTGAGATCTTCAGGGAAGGCTTTTCTCTCAGTCCCATCCCTCCTCACAACCTCTTCTAGTGAGAATGCAGAAGAACCCCTTCTTAGTTGTTGACTCCAGGCTCTGTAACTCCCTTTCATGGGAGTTTAGACTGGCATCCACCTTGCTGTCCTTATGCAGGCAAATGAGAAATCCCCTATTCTTACAAACTCTGGGGCTTTTAATAATGGATTGTTTGGCTGATTTTTAATTTTAGGTTTTTTAAATGCATATGCTTTAAATTGTTTTAATTCTATAGATGGTTAACTACATTTCAGCAACTGTATGTTTTTTACCTATTCTTACCTATAACTTTTGTAATGTTTGTAAACTGCCACGTGTTCCAGTTTGGAGAAAAAAGTGGCATATAAGTGAGTAAAGCAAATTATCATTAATATTAAACTACCTTGCTCAGGCATTCTACAGAATTCCTATTTTTCAAAAAACAAACAAACTATGCAACTGAACATATTAAAGTATACGCTATCCTTTTGAGTTATATGACATGCATGTGTATTACTTTTTCAACATTTATTGATTTTTTTAATAATAGCATCAAGCAGTATCTTTCATGTTGGCTGAAATGGCAATGAAGGTTGAGCTTGCTCGCCTGGCTTACCAGAGGGCTGCATGGGAAATAGACGGTGGCCGCAGAAATACCTACTTTGCATCTATAGCAAAGGCATATGCTGGAGACATTGCAAATCAAGTAGCTTCTGATGCTGTCCAGATCTTTGGAGGAAATGGATTCAACAGTGAATACCCAGTAGAAAAGTTAATGAGAGATGCCAAAATATACCAGGTAAATCTCCTGTATAGTGTAAATATAATATAATAATAATAATGTTTATTTAAATTTCCTGCCTCTCTCGAGGACTGAGGTGGGATTACATCAATACAGTAATACAATAATACAAATACAGTTGATAAAACACTAATACTGAATTTATCACATTCCCAGAATTTCATAGCCCTGAGCCATGGCAATTAAAGTGGTGTCAGACTGAATTATTTCTGCAGTATGGAACAATATTTATTTATTTATATGGATTGTTGCTATCATGAAGGATTCCAAATATACAACATTTTGTGTGAAATTCAGTAGTTCAAAAGAGAAACATTTACTTTATTAAAAAAAAAAAGATGGTGCATAAAGCAATGCCAGCAATTAATTGTCTTATGAGGAATTGTCATAGGCTGCATCTGCACTGAAGAAATAATTCAAGCTGACATCACTTTAAGTGCCATGGCTCCATGCTGTGGAATTCTGCGAACTGTACTTTGTTGTGACACCAGAACACCAGAACTCTCTGAAAGAGAAGGTTAAATGTCTTACAAAACTACAATTCATAGAATTCCATAGCACCGAGCCATGGCAATTAAAGTGGTGTCAGCCTGAATTATTTCTGCAATACGGATGAAGCCACAGAAGAAAATAGCACGTTTAAAGGCTGCTCTTGCTGTTGCCAGTTTAGTTTTTGATGTGCCACGGGCTGCTGTTAAGTGTAAAAAAAAAATCACTGTGAATGTCCAAGTTTTTAGGCTTGTAAAAAGAAGCTTCCTGGACTCTATCTGTTAAGTTCAGCCTTGTAGTAATTAGTGAACATTTTTTTATCCCCATTACACACAGTATTCAGCATTGCATAGCTTGCACTTTGAATCGATAATAGTTGTTATCACTTCCAGTATTCATTCTGTTTTCACTGAAATTCTATATAGTTGCAAAGTGGCTCAAGAGTACATATTACTTACTAGACATTTTCTCTTTCAGATATATGAAGGAACAGCACAGATTCAAAGGCTGATAATAGGTCGTGAACATATTGGCAGGTTTAAGGGTTGAGAGAACATTGAAACTATACAGAGAAGATTTGAATTCCTAGCATGCATTAATCCAACTGTGCAAACACCTGTATCCACTCTGGAATGTTGTAAGATACAATTACCTAGAACATTTTTTTCAGCTACATATTTCTTCATTTTTAATACAGTATATGAAAAGGATAGTCACTTAACTATTGGAATTGTTTGCCTGGAGATTTCCTGAATCATTACATGCCAGTACTGCATGTCTTTACTGGAGCTTTCAACTTTCACCTAGCTTTAAATTGACTCAAACGCTTATCCTTGGTTTCTCATCTTCTCTGCAGCATCCTTCAAGTGCCTGGAATCTGAGAATTTAACTGTGTCACTGACATGAATAGGATTTGATATCACTAGTAGCAGTTTGGATACAACTACTGTAATGTAATTTTGGGGAAGAACCATTACGAGTCTGTGGAGTAAAAAGGTTATTAATTGATAATTATATCATACAGTTTACACCAACTTTGTGAGCATATCTGCCTTTAATAACTATTAAATGTTATACATTATGAAACACATTGCTTACAATGACATCAAATGAGTTGTCCAAGGGCCTTCTGCACAAGACTTCTTCAGTAATCATCATAGCAATTCAGAATAGCTTGTGTGTATTTTTTTAGCTCAACAGTACACAAAAAGAATGTCACATCTATTTGAATGGTGGACATTACCCCTTAACTTTGGAAACAATGCCTTTCTTAATCCATGCCAGTGCTTTTAAAGCAGTGCCTCAGAAAAAGCTATCCACTTTTGTAGATAATAATTTCCCTGAAATAATTTTGTTACTTTCTAAATGATTAATGTTAGCAGTTTTGTAACCAACCTTGTGTGTTGTAAAATAAGAATTGTGAAGCCTGTTTTGAACATTATTTGAATATTTATGATTACAGTGCCTTTGCATTTAGTTGTGGGAATGTTACTATACTGGTATGTTGTAACAATCAAATGTTAAAATGGCCATACAATGCAATATTTTTGCCACTGTCGTTTATAGAACTGGCATTATTTTTATTAGGTGTAGTATTACTGCAAGGCTTTCCACAATCAGAACTTTATATGAGTTTTCACTTTCTTTGTAACCTGGACTATGAATTTATTTTGACATTTAAACAAAGTGGTTTATTAAATCTGTCCGAAGATGTGGCTGAGTATAATGGTGTGAATTCTTTCTTTTTGCTTCAGCTACAATTCAGTTAAATTAGTCCCTATTGGGCACTTGACAGTGTTATTCCTTCTAGCTTATGGAGGCCTTATGTCTAAACCAAGCATGGGAATTGTGTCTTGCTTCAGATGCTGAAATGCAACTCTCTCCCCATTGACTGCACCCCAAGAGAATTGCTGGAAGCTGCAATACAACAATATATGGAAGGCAATGCAATTCCCACTCCTGGTTTAAATTGAAATTGTAGATAGTAAAGATGGTTTTTTTTTAATGGTGCTTGTAAAACCTAGATTAAATGTAGCTGTACAGTTGAAGCATGTTGAAATGGAATGCTTTATATTTCATGGCCAGCATCCATAGTTTTTTGTGGGTTTTTCGGGCTATGTGGCCATCTTCAGAGAAGAAGATGCCAGCCACAGATGCTGGCGAAACGTCAGGAAACAACTCTTCTAGAACATGGCCACATAACCTGAAAAACACACAAAAAACTAAGGACAAGGCTGCTTTTTAAGTTCACTCCACCAGCCCTTAATCCGTACAGTGATTTCTCACCCTCTGACTTTACAACTAGTGCTTTGCTGTGAGATGGTAAGGAAAGAGTTTGAAAAGGAGGGAATATGGATAGGTAAGAAGGGACAAAGATATGACAAACATCCTGCGTGTATCTTGGGAGAGATCAGTACACAGTTCAGAGCAAGGTGCCCTTGCCCATCTTTTCTCAGTTACAGACAACAGGAGGACAATTGTAGGACAAACTGCTATAGGACAGTTGACCATGCACGTGGTGAGAGGAAGGGAGAAAAAAGTTTGTTTTGTGGAGTTTGTGGGGTAAGAAAATAAGGGACTACAGTGGGCCCTTGGGTCTCCGCTGGGGTTTGGATACCAAAATCAGTGCATGCTCAAGTCCCATTATATACTGTGGGGTAGTAAAATTGTGTCCCTTCTATAAAATGGCAAAATAAAGGTTTGCTTTTTGGAATTTATGAATTTTAAGAATATTTTCAAGCCGTGGATTGTTGAATCCATGGGTAAAAAAAATCCTTAAATACAGAGGGCAGGGTGTATATACCTAACTTAAGGAGGGGGAAATATAGTCTTATTACATTGACTAGGACTGTCGAACAGCCATTACTATAGAAATATGAGGTTTATTATATGCCATCTGCCTTGAGCAGAGTGAAATGGGATACAGAGTCCTTGCATAAAAAGGAGGAGGAAGAAGAAATGCAGCTCCACTTATCAGACCAAAGATTAATTCAAAAGAGGACAATCAGGCAAGAAACATAATTTTAGTGAAGGAACGAGGCGCATGGTGGAATGATGCTACAAAGTCCTTAATCCACACACACCTTAATTTACAGTGATTATGCACACAGACTCTTGCTCCATTTAGGATTTTAGTGCGATATATGAGAGCCAGCGTGGCTTGAGCATTAGAGGACAACTCTGGAGACCTGGGTTCAAATCCCTGTTCTGCCATGAAAACCCACTGGGTGGCAAGTCACATTCTCTCAACCTCTGAGGAAGGCTGCACCCACACTGGAGAAATAACCTGGTTTGGCACCGCTTTAACTCTTTTCTGGCTCAAGGCGATGGAATTCTGAGGCCCACAACAAACTCCAACTCCCAGAATTCCATAGCTTTACAGCTAGGACAGTTAAAGCGGTGTTAAACCAGGTTATTTCGCTAGTCTGGATGCAGCCTTTGAGGCTGAGAGACTGTGACTCGATCAAGCTCACCTAGTGAGCTTTCATAGCTGAGCAGGAATTTGACCCCTGGTCCCCAGAGTCATGCTCTAATGCTCAAACCATTGTGCCACGCTGGCCCTCCTTAGGGTCGCCATAACTGGGAATTAGTTACAGGCACCGCCAGGACAGCTATGGCACTGGCGGGGGTCCTCAAGTGCCTGAGGCGGGAAACGCCTCCCCTGCCCTCCGCCACGTGACGCGAGGGAGGCGCGCAGGCGCAGTGGGCACTGGGCTGGGTGCAGCGGATGTGCCAACATGGTAAGTGGCAACTTGCTCCAAGGCGAGTTTACCGCCCCCCCTTCCTTCCTTTCTCCTTCGCCGCGCTGCTCGCCCCGCCCCCTTTACCTCCCCCACTCTCTCTCTGAGCCCCCCCTCCAAGTTGTTATAGACATAGTTGGGTTATTCCTGTGGAGGCTCTTTCCAGGCCGAAGGGGGATTTGATCTGAAACCCTGCGGAGGGGCGCGGGGCCCAGTGAGGAAAAAACCGCCCAGTGATTGGCCAAAACCGAGCTGCCGCTCGCGCAACGATAACCGCAGGCCTCACATCGCGGGTCACGTGAGCGTCCCGGGAGAAGAGCACGAGAGCTGGAAGGAGAAACTAGGAGAGAAACGTTCCGAGGCTAGGAGGTTCTCCAAAGGACGCCGCCGCTCGCTCCAAGGGGGAGGAGGACGGTGGCTGTTTTGGACACGGCGCGGTGGCGCCCAACACTCAGGCCCCCTCGCGGGTGTTTCTCCAGAGCCTCGGATTGGCCTGGGTCACCACCATCCGAGGCGTCGCTTGAAGACGACTGTGAAATGCTAGTTGTTTTTTTCCCAAAGGACGGCGTACGAGGAACGAAGGCTGCATCCACACTGGAGAAAGAACCCGGTTTGGCCCCCTCTTCAATGTGTCTGGCTCAAGGCTAGGAATTCTGGGCCACAACAAACTCATCTCCCCAGAATTCCATAGCCTTGAGCCAAGACACATTGAAAGAGGGGCCAAACCGGGTTCTTTCTCCAGTGTTATGGGTCCCAAAACACACTGCAGGAATAATCCAGTCGAGACCGCTTCGACTGCCCTGGCTCAATGCTAGGGGATTTGGGGAATAGTTTAGTGAGGACATTTGGCCTTCCTGCAGAGAGCTTTCCTGGGTCCACAATAAACAAAATTCCCAGGATTCCCTAGCCATGAGCCAGGGCAGTCAAAGCGGCCTCAAACTGGACTATCTGCAGTGTGTTTTGACCTCAGGACAGCAGACTCCTTTGCAGCTTTGGTTATTATGACCGGATTGGATTGATATATTCTCTCCAGGATCCTAGGTCCTCAGTGAACTCTGTGGTCAACCTCAACTAAAGTTGCCTGGAAGACTTAGAAGAGAATCAGAAACCACTTGAAAGCACACAACAAAACAACAACACAACACAACAGAGGTTAAGGCCCTTCTAAAAAGAGAATAGGTCAACCCTTTTTCCCCCTTTCTAAAAAGCAAGATCTGAGCTGTTCTTATAGCTGTAATGGGACTATCTTTTCCCCACCGAAGTTAGGTACATAGGAACTTCTCTTCCCTCCCCACAAACTCCACAACACAAAGGAGAGCCATCTATTTTAACGTTTAGAGCCCGAGAACCAGTTATTAATTCTAGCTGTATTGGGTCGTTATATCAATGGGAATCTAGGAAATCGAGATCTATAGAATTTCACAATTTATCCTAATCACTTTGTTTTGTTCCAGTGTATTTTGGCCTGAGTTCCTAAGTTGTAAATATGGTGCAGGTTGAATTTCAATGTAAACAGTCAGTGGATAGTACTAAAGCAAGAACTGTGACATTAGGATTCTCTTTAAAAAAAGTCTTTTCTGGATTAGATTGACATACTTTTGAACAGTCTGTTTAGCTTATCTGCTAGCTCCCAGCTCCCACAAAGTGAGATTAACTGCTGCCGCCATCATCTTCCGTATCCCCCGACCCAGTAACTATGGAGCCATTGTCTCTTTCTTGGTTCTTGTACACTGAAACTATTAAGGTTGCTGGAAAGCGGTGCTCAATTTGATTTTAAAGTACCAAAAAAAAAGTTTGGTAACTGAGCACATTTTTTGGAGACCACAATTGAGTAAATTCTAGTTTTAGTTTAGTCTGTTTAATAACTAACTTTTCACATTAGTGTTTGCATTAAGAATGCTTCAGCAAAGTCTGTGGGGAAGAAAAGTGCTAAATTTTATATTATTTAAGTTATTTATTTAGGTATTTATATCCTGCCATTCAGCCCTAATGGCTCTCAGGGCGGCTACAATACTGTTTTAATCAGAACGTTCCCTGCTCTCAGGCTTACATCTAAAAGACATGACACAAAAGGAAGAAGGGAATGAGGAGGGAAAGGGATGAGGTCCATGGGTTCTTCTCTCCCTCTGAGGCCTGGACCAAGGCAGATGAATTGGGAGGAGGGCCTCTTCCTTCTTCCTGATGGAAGCTGGACCTGCCTGATGAATCCCTCTCAGGCAGTTTGGGGTTACACAGTTTCATTAGTACAGAAGTAGCATTAGAATGGAGTAAAACAACATTGGAAATCTACAATCATTTGGAGCGGGAAATGCCTACATTGTGGTTTGAAACTTCTTTGGTAAATTGAGAATGAGCAACACGTGGTCCCTGTCCCTAATGCAGGCAGCCACTGCAGAAGTGCTGCAAGTGATCAGTTCAAGGCTCAAGTTCCACCAGGTGGGGAAGGAGAGCAACAGTATTGAGAATAGGACTAAGATCTCAAGTGGTGTGTGTGCACGCACGCACACAAGTATTTTCCTTCTGCGCATTTTTAATTACATTGTTGTAACTAGAAATTCAGATGAGACCCACCTTTGAAAAAATTTACTCTACAATATTTGTTTTAGGGAACGCCACAAAAAGATGTCACAATAAAAAACGACCACAACACATTGTTTAGAGAAGCATGCAGACTACATAGCTGCTTATGGAACAAGAAGGATGATTATGTGAGTAATCACATTTGATATGCATCAGAGCACTGTTTATTTCTCCTAACATAGTTTATAACAACGACTTGCATATGAGTATATAGGGAAATTGTATTAGTTCAAGAATTGGCTGATGTTTTTTCTCTAGGTCAGTGATGTAACCTGGCATGTATTATCTGACTCCAAAGCTGAAGATTTGCTCTTTAGCTCAGTAGAATTACACTGAGACCTAAGAAACATCATTGTAACTGGATGTAAACCAGCTAGCATGTGATTGTATTCTGACCTTCATTCTGGTTTCCTTATAAAATAATTGGCGGAAAGATAAAGGGCTAATGTTAAATAATAATAATAAATTTTAACCTTGATCAGTACCATTTTAAGGACTAAATCATGTCTAAGCAGCTCAGTATATTGGTACAGTCAACAATAACTGTGGTGTTACAGAAGTTACCTTGTATACAGCTGTGCATAATGTTATTTGCACAGGTTTCCAGCATTGTATAGGGCTTGCGAGTACTCCATAACCATTTCATCAGAGTATGTAATAAAAATTTTTAAACAAGCTCTAGCAATGAACACTATAGGCTCCAGGCCATAATTTGTTTTTAATAGAGTTTTCTTGATTTTGGAAACTTAGGGCCCAAACAGACCGGCCAAAATAAAGCGGCTTCGGGTCATTGGAGGTATGCCTGTTTAAATGATACATGCATCTTAAGAGGCCAGAAGGCGCGCCAAAGCCACACTCCAGTCCTAAGGAATGGAGCACAGCTTTGGCGGAGCTTCTGGCCTCTTAAGATGCATGTATCATTTAAACAGCATACCTCCAAAGTGACCCGAAGCAGCTTTATTTTGGCCTGTCTGTTCAGGCCCTTAGTTATACAGTCAGTGTGCATTTAGACCATTGTTCTGAAGACATGACATGTAGGCAATTTGAGAAAGAGCTGAATGCTGAGATCAAAAATTATTTAGATTGAAGTAATGCTTGGAATAGGTAATTTTAATCTTAATCTAACGTAAAATTGCTGTGATGATATAAGCAGATGAAAAAACAAAAGCATGATAGTTGATTATGTAGAACTAATACCTACTATATGGGTAAATACTGACATAGTGGACAAAATGATTATTTTATCTTTGGAACAAAGCAGTTTGAGCCCTTTGAGGTATCTGGGGAAGTTAGTTAAATACGTGGGAGGTAGTCATTTGTTTGTCATTTGCACTGTTCTACACAAGCTGGAAATCTTTCTGGGAAAATGTAGCTGCTACTAGCAACATTCTGCTTTGTAAATAATTGCCTGCTTTTTTTCTATCATTTTAGGAACTAAAATATTATACTTTTTTTCCCCAGGAATACTGTATGTCAGAATATTTAAGAATGAGTGGTGTTTATTGGGGATTGACAGTAATGGATCTTATGGGACAGTTGCATCGTATGAGCAAAGAAGAAATTCTGGAGTTTATCAAATCATGTCAACATGAATGTGGAGGAATAAGTGCAAGCATAGGTCATGATCCTCACCTGTTATATACCCTTAGTGCTGTCCAGGTAAACACACATTTTAGTGAATTGATTTGTTATAGCTAATCTTCTGATCTTCCGCTACTAAAACTTGATACATTGTAGGACTTGAGTATCAGTTAAATATTGCTCTTTCAGATAGGAATTTCTCTTATTCAGTTGAGCCTTATCAACAGTTAGCTACAAAATATAGCGCGCCTGTGCCAAACGCAGACTTGCCATGTGTCGTTTGAGCTTCTGCGGACAGTAAGCCCTGGCTTTCTCAATGGACATGTGTGTGCATGTGGCTGCGGGAGCTTGTGCCCATTGAGAAGAATGGGACTTAAGGTCCCATGTTTTTTACTGTCTGCAGGGGATCTGGAACAGGTCCCCGCAGATAGCAAGGGCGCACTGTAATGCCCTTTTTAGGCTCAACTACAGGTCAACAATAGTATACAGGCTGAGTCTTACAGGATTCTTCTCTAGTGTATCTGGTGAAAAATGTTACCTGCAATCATTTAGCCTGATAATATTTTTTGAAAACCCCAAAGTCTGCATGCAGTTGTAGATTTGGAGATGATCTTTATAAAGCTATTGTCTGCCTCTGGCTTTTTGCTGTTTTGCCTTTAAAGATCAGCACAGAACCATTTTATAATGACAGAGCAATAGTATCTCAGATCTTTTCTGCACATCCTAACACTAGGTCTGCATTTTCCTCAAAGCTTAGTGGGGATTTTGCAAATTGTACATATTTTTGAAGTGGAACACATTGCATCAGTACTTCATTGGGTCAATGATGAATTCTGCAGTTTTTATCTGAAACTACAATTGATGTATTTTTAATCCATAGCTCTAGAATTACTCTGAGACCTGAGAAGGTTATTATGAATATATTGTTTTTACAATTTCCAGTATCCTATAGAACAAGAATGGGGAACGTGTGCTCTCTACCACATCCCACAGTGGATGGGTGTTAAGTTTTATTTTGTTTTAGAGTATTTGGAATCTAGGAGATGCCCTTTTTTTCATGGGAAGTGACCTAGAAGTGTACTCTCCTGGACTTAAAATGGGTCAGAATGTGGCTAAATTGCCCTTATGTACCCTGGAGGGTTGGGAGAGAGGGTTGTTGAAGATTGGGGCAATGCAGTCAGGGGGGCAGTGTGGTCTCCAACAATTGCCCACACCTCACTATTGGAGAACCGTCCAAGCTTGCATATGTGTAGATTTTTTTGTTGGTTTAACAGCTCTCCCAAATTCTTTGACTAAAAGAGGGAGTAATACTTCAGTATGAAGAGTGGTGGGGAAAAGCCTGGGATGAAAAAGCTTTCATGCATGTAGTATGATAATTTTGTCATCTGAGATATTGGTAGAGTTAGATGAGTTTGGCATTTTCTGCCATGGAATGGGGAGGAAGTGTGCCCCCAGTGCTGTTTTGGAGCCTCCAGAACTAAAGGTTTTTGAAGAAAAATGCCTCAGATGTCCCCAGATGATGATGGAATTTTGCCATGTCCCCTCCCCAGCCAGATAGGTCAGTTCCTGCTTTGAAAAGGCCTCTCCTTGTTCTTAAATTAGGCCATATAACGGCCAGAAATGTGGCAGAATTACCACATATTCGATCTGGTGTGCTGGTGGTGCTTTTTTTGGTCGCATAAGTTTAACTTATGTTTAAATTAAAAATCAATTTTTCAAGGTCCTCTGACAGGGCTCCCTAACTAACACCTGACAGTCAAACCTCCACATTTGCGGCTTTGACTTTTGCGGCTTTGATTATTAACAGATTTGCTTAATGTGTTCTCTTTACGAATCTCTAGGTTCTCCAGTGTGACACTATGGTCAGCTTCTGTCAAAAGCCATGCTGGAGGACCCAGAGATTCCTAGAGAGAACATTTCTCTAGGCATTTGTAGGTCCTCCAGAGTAATTTCATGGTCAACTTCTGGCAGATCTTGACCTTAGAATTGTTAGATTTCAACAGCAGATCATTTCCAGCAAAACATGAGAAACAGAAGACTAACCAACCATTCCTCACACATGTGTATCAGCCTAGCAAAAGATGAGACAAGAATCTTCATCTAAAGCAGTGGTTCTCAACCTTTGGGCCTCCAGGTGTTTTGAACTTCAGTTCCCAGAAGTCCCAGTCAGTATGCACATCAGCAGAGTCTCGTCCAGCAAAGTTGTTCAGGGTGCTTAAAGAGTTAACCTAGTGGTCTCCCACCCTGAACCCTCTTTTAGAACCATCCAAAGCCTGCTGTGACAAATTCACCTACTTTTTTGCTGATAAAATCTCTCAGATGAGAGTTGATCTTGATGCCGGTATTACAACGGAAACTATAAGAGAGGTATCCAGTGACTCTGTGGACTATGTTAGACTGGATCATTTTGAGTTTGTAAATAACAATGAAGTGGACAAGTTTCTTGGATGTGTAAGGAAGACAACATGCTCCCTCGATCCTTGCCCATCTTGGTTGACCGCTCCGGGATGGGATGCAGTAACAGCATTACTTCAATCTACTGTATAATCAAGGCATCCCTCGGGGAGGGGAAATTTCTATCTAAGCTCAAACAAGTGGTGGTTAAACCACTCTTGAAAAAACCCTCCCTAGATCCCCTGATAAGAAACAATTATAGGCCGGTCTCCTTATTTCCATTCTTGGGCAAGGTGATTGAGAGGGCAGTTGCCTTCCAACTCCAGGCTGTCTTGGATGAAGCCGATTATCTAGACCCATTTCAAACCAGTTTCAGGGCAGGATATGGAGTTGAGACTCTCATGGTCGCCTTGGTCAATGATCTCTGTCTGGGCATCGACAGGAGAAGTGTGACCCTGCTGGTGCCCTTGGACATCTCAGTGACATTTGATACCATAGACCATGGTATCCTTTTGGAATGCCTGAGGGAGTTAGGTATTGGAGGCATTGCATTCCAGTGGCTCCATTCCTACCTCTCGGGCAGATTCCAGATGGTGATACTGGAAGACAGCTGCTCTCGTAAAAGAGAGCTGACATCTGGCATCCCTCAGGGTGCTATTCTGTCTCCCATGCTGTTTAACATTTACACGAAGCCGCTGGGAGAGATCATCCTGAGACATGGGGCGCGGTGTTATCAGTATGCTGATGACACCCAAATTTACTTCTATATGTCTCTGACTACTGCAGTGACCAAGGATGGCATCTCTGCTCTAAATGCCTGTCTTGAGTTGGTAATAGGCTGGATGAGGGAAAACAAACTCAAGCTGA
The DNA here is from genome assembly GCF_019175285.1 of Sceloporus undulatus. Taxonomy (NCBI): domain Eukaryota; kingdom Metazoa; phylum Chordata; class Lepidosauria; order Squamata; family Phrynosomatidae; genus Sceloporus; species Sceloporus undulatus. The sequence continues at coordinate 95,488,920 of NC_056525.1, forward strand.
ATCCAGAGAAAACAGAGGTGCTTGCGATAGGTACCTCTGATCCAGGGATGGAGATTTGCCAACCAGTCCTGGACGGGGTCACACTTCCCCTAAAGAATGAAGTTTGCAGTTCGGGAGTGCTCCTGGACTCCTCTCTACAGTTTTCATCTCAGGTGGAGGTGATGACCAGGAGTGCTTGGTACCAACTTCAGTTGATAGGCCAACTGCGCCTCTACCTGGCCCAGAGGGACCTTGAAGCAGTGGTACATGTACTGGTAACCTCTCGTTTAGATTTCTGTAATGTGCTCTACACGGGGTTATTGATCCAAAACACTCCAGCCAGACTGATTATGGGAACATCAAGATCAGACCATATTACTCCAATATTAAAATCTCTTCATTGGCTGCCAATCAGCTTCTGGGCGCAATACAAAGTGTTGGTCATTACCTTGAAAGCCCTACATGGCTTGGGCCCGAGTTACTTAAGGTGATGCCTTGCCCTACACAATCCACACCACACTTTCAGAACATCAGGGAAGACATTATTGGAATATACAAAAACTAGATTAATTACCTCTTCCCATAAAGCGTTTATAGCCGCAGCCCCTAAACTATGGAACAGTTTACCGGAAGAGATCCATTTTATTATTACCTTATAAGCCTTGAAGAAGGTACTTAAGATGGATCTCTTCCAGAAGGCCTATCCATCTGACTTTCTATAGCTGATCTCAAAGAACACTCCTGCTTCTGAATTTGATAGCCTGGAAAACAGATGACGATTTGGTCATTTTAGTGATTGGTAGTAGTTTAGTTGTTCATTGTATTGATTGTATTTTTAGATAATACAGTGCACCCGTGCTATAGGCAGGCCCCCATATGTGGCTTCCAGCTTACGTGAAAGCTGTGCAATGGGAGAGTGAATGGCCCGCATGCCCGCACTCTCCCGCAATGCAAGCATGAGCCCCATTCAATCGAATGGGACTCAAGTTTACACGTTTTTTGGCTGACGCAGGGAGGGGGTCCGGAATGGATCCCCCACGCAAGCCAAGAGACAACTGTACTGTATCTTGTATTTTATTGTTGATTTTATTCTCTGTTGTAATCCCGCCTTGATCTGCAGGGAGAGGCAGGAAATACAAATAAAATTTATTATTATTATTACTGTTCAGGAATTCTGGGAGTTGAAGTCTCAAAAATACATAGGCACAGCTTTATGGTAAAGATAAAGAAGAAGTTCTACATGCTACTTGAAAAAGGGCATTTAGAAGTTTGTCAGCATCTTAAAAGAAACATGCTGACCACATGGAGACAAAATGAAGACTTAGTCGCGTTACACACGGCCATTTAGTATGCGCTCTGCGCGTCCTAGGGTTAGAAAGGGGCGTGCTAGGGTTAGGAAGGGTCTCACCTTCTTAACCGGCCCTGTTCCTAGAACGCGCAGAGTTCGTACTAAATGGCGGCCCCTGTCCACATGGGGGTCACCATTTTGACATCTCGGATGCACAGCGTCTGGACGTGGTGCAGCGGAAGTGATGCCGCACCACTTCCGGGGGCCAAAAAGGAGTGCCATTTCAGCGCTCCTTTTTAGCTGTGCCGGGAAGCCTCGCGGTCTGGCCACTGGGGTTTCTCGGCGTAGCTATTGGTGGTGGCAGATCAGCCGCTTTAGGGCGGTCTGTAATGCGCCTAAGAAAGGTGTGCTTGAAGGAAGTGAGAGGGTGTGTTCAAAAAACAGGAGGTTACCACAGACTTGCACTTAAAACATGCCAGCATGGGGGAGTTGCTATACCCAACAAGAATTGCCCTGGAGGGCCTAGAGATTGCTAGATAGGTGTTCTCTCAGATAAGAAAGAATGTATTTTTTTAATCTGTGTTTTTTCCCATTTCACGGGTGTCCTGTACCCTTAACCTCAGCGAATGTGGCGAGTCCACTGTACTGGATTTTAAAAGTTTTAAAAGCCATGGTGCACTAAAAAGTAGACCCATTGAAATCTTGGGACTTAAATTAGTCAGCCTTACCATTGTCCAAATAAAACGCATAAGTGGTTGGTAGGATTTTCTCCATGAAGTAATTTTGTCACATCAAATCTATTTGAGCTTGGTACTGTTGGTCACATTAAAAGGTACCTCGGTTACGAAATTACTTCGTTCCGCGGCTAATGTCGTAACAAAAAAAAAGACCTTCGGAACCTGAGGGCCTAGCGCATAAGGAAAAAATACGTCTCTGCTCCTCCGTTGAGAAATAGCCCGAGGGTTTTCGTAACCCGAAAAACCTTCGTAAGCCGAAACAATAAATATCCGAGGGGATGTTTCGTAGCCCGAAAAAGTCGGAAGCTGTAATTCTTCCCGCGGTACCACTGTATTAAATTAGTCCTGAGGTGTATGCAGTGTTTAATAGTTAATATTCTTACAGCATGACCAATGTTAACGTCCTCAAATTACTTATTACGAAAAAATTGCAGTCATTCATAGTTTACTGAAACACTATGAAGTCACGTTGATTTTCCATTCACCAGCTCTGTTTTCAGATAGGGCATCATCCTATATTTTGTTGATATTCCAACTGTTTGGTGTTATCTTGGGCAATTTCTTTGGAATCTTTGATGTAGAAACTTAAATTTAGAACGAAGTTTTTATTTTTCAAGAATTCCTGACTTTGGTAGTGACAGTCTCCAGGTTGTTGATACAAATACTATTGTACCCTTATTAAAGAACCTCAAAAGGAAGGAGGGGTTCATTAGTTCGTGAAGATAGATGGGGTACATTTAAAAATGTATATATTTAATGTTTCATTTATTTGGTATAATGCAAAGAACTAAAAGATCTATATCCACCTGCTTGTTTTATGAACTTTTCTTAGTGTGTTTTTACATGCTCGGCATGAAGTTCAGAAGGTAAGGGAGTCAATTGTATCCCTTAAATAAGTTGTGTCTTCCCAGATCTATGATGAGTTACTGTATTTATCTGACTAGGGCTGATGTTAGATTCCATATTAGCTCTAAATTACGTCTGAGATCTGTGATATAGTTAGTCTACTTTGGTTGCCTTTGCTTTTTGCTAAGTGAATAGGTTCTATTTAAACAAATTATCAGTTAGGCCAATGTTTTGTAATTTTGGCTAACATTTGTCCCTTGATTAGCTGATTAGTTGTTGATCCCATGTATAACAAACCACGGATCTCAATGCCCTTAAAATGCATGTAAGTAAATGGTTTCTGTTAAATAAATTGACAAAATCAAGGTTCCTTTTTTTTGAATTTCTATATTTTAAAAAATATTGTCAACTCCTCCTAGGAGTGTTGAATCGAGTTCTTCACAAGTACTAAGTAGTACAGTGGTACCCACCCCGGAACGAAAGCCCCGAGTTACAGAAATTTCCCTCCGGATACGAAACTGCCATAGGAAAAAACTTGGGGGGTTCCTTTTAACGTTTTTTTTTTTGCGCTTACTAAAAAAAATTTTGGTGCTTTTCGGCGCGTTTTTTTCGCACGAAAGGCTTCCAGCGCTAGCGCCTATGGCTTTTTGTTTTTTTGTTTCGTGTTTGAGAAAGATATTCGGGTTAACGAAGGGGCGCCCGCGGAACGAATTATTTCGTAACCCGGGGTACCACTGTATACAAATTATGAAAATCACATTCTCTCATCCTACCCAATGTACATTCGTTTAAATTTCTTTCAGGAGAATAGATACAAGGGTTCTTTTTGTGCAGTACAACACTGAGCTCTTCTGGTAAGTTTTGATTTCCTCTTATTGGAACAGCTGCTTAAAATTGTTGTAGATAATGAAGGATTTCAGAATTAGCCAACATTAATTTACTTGAGATAGAAAGCTTGCCACACTATCATAGCAAGAAATGTCCAGTGGGAGAACAACCGCAGTATCGATGTTGTGCTTTATAACCCTACACAGTATTTTGACGAACGAATCGAAGAACGTAAAATAGAGAAAAACAAAATAAATGTTGCAATAAATGAGACTAGTATCTCTGATACTCCCACCCCCAAAACCCTAGTGCCTAGATCCAACCCCCAGTGGTGTGAACCCCTGTCCCCGACTGTCCACCCTAAAATGAACCTCAAGAACACCAGCCTTGCAGTTTTTATTCCAGGCTTTTGTCAGATGAGGAGACCTGGCTTCTCCACACCAAGGTGATTGTGTAAAACAGATCACTGATTCAAAAAGCTATTCTTGAGATACCTGCTTATTTTTCATGTATGGTGACCCACACGCTGTTTCAAATTAATTCCTTATTGAGAGGAGTCCGTAAAACAGCAGAGCTATCTTTATCATTGTAGAGAATTATTGTTTCATTTCACTAGTTTTAAATCCAACGAAACGTACTGGGGGTTAAGGCAGTCTTTCCTTACATTTAGGGTTGATTCTTCTTGTCTTACTCTAATTCATTGCACTTGCTATTCCGGGGACCGGATGCCATTGATATGGACAAGCGGAGAGGTGTGTCCCTTATGAACTGAGGGGATTTTGAGACGGTGACGGGGGGAGAGAGAAAAGCTAGAAGACCAGATACGTCTCGCTGACGGAAAGCCCGATTCTCACCCCAATATATTGACTGAACCCTTCACTCCTCCTCCGTAATTGTGCACCACACACACAAACTCTTCTTCCCATGCCACTAAAAACTGCACCAGGGTTTTCCCATCTTCCAAGTGATTTGGGAGCCTGTAGAATAAGAGGGGCTGCAGTTGAGAGGGTGTCACTCCTGGTCGTGCAGTTCCACAAGCGAAATCATTTGGATCCTGCTTTAATGAGAACAGCATTATTCCCCCCAAGTTTTGCTTAGAAACAAGAGAGGGCTTACCATTGTGCACTGTGAAATGTAAGAATGTTTAATTTTTCTTGCCGTAAATTTATTAGCAGGTTTTGGACAAGGAAACTAGGACGGGAATCTGAAACCGGGCTGTGAAAATACAGCTGCTGATTAAGTTCAGCTATACATTCTTATTGTCATTATAGTTAAGTTAAAGCTAAATAGGATTAAATGTTGAAGGAAGGCATTTTGAGCCTGATAGCTTTTAGACATAGAGTGGCTGGAACAGGATCATCTTGTTGGTAGTGAAAAACTACAAAGGGCATATATGAGGAACTCTTTTTTAAATGGGCAAAACAGGCGCTCGTAACCACCACACAAATTGCTCCCCAACAAACTTAAGTTTAAATTACAATTTTTTTCTAATGTTTACCAATGAAGATCATGTTTATTAAAGCTTTCAATAAATCCTTGTGATTCTTCACTGTAATCTCCCTTTGTTTTGACCTGAATAGTTACATTTTTTAAATAGACATGAACTTTAATATCTGTATTTAGATCTATTGTTGCACAATTCGGCCATACTGGACAGCTGCACCAAATAATGCGACCTACAGCTGTGGCTTTGTGAACGTCATTACCACTGTGGCCTAAATGAAGGCCGAGAAGGTATTATACTACTTGTATTTAAAGTATAGGGCGTGGAGTGGGTGCACAGGGAGAAAAAGTTTTCAAAAGCGACTTCTAACAGTGAGTGTAAGATAGTGCCCTCCTTTTCATGGGGGGATCGTGCGGACCCCTTCACAAAAATGTAGTTTCGCCTGTAATCATCCCCATCAGTCGTCCCTCGGGCATATGAGGAGGGTGTCGAAGACCACAGAACAGCAGAGGCTGTATATACGAGATGAACCAGACTCTTCCATGAAAGTGAAGGCTTCCCCAGCAAACCACCTCATGAGGGGAGTGATTGTACTCAATTTGTCCTCCTTTCTTAATGGCCTGCAAACCAAATACCCCTCCTTCAAAAAGAGTTTCCAAAGGTTTCGGGTGTGAGGATGGAAGAAATTGTTTAAAATTGATCTTGCTTCGTATGTGTCCCCATGAACTCTCTTGGATATCTGGATTACACCTTCAACCATTCAACTCATAAACTACAAAACACCATTGTCATTATATGTTTCAGTATTTAGCCAAATTGCTTACTACAAAAAAGAGATTCACATGTGTGTCAAAAACTGCATTAGCAAAGAAGTTTTCAAGGCTTATAATCCGTCAAAACTTTAGGCCAATAGACTCAATTGATATATGTATTATAGAAATCAGTATTGAAATAATCATACTGGTTTAAAAACATCTATAAAACACTCAAGCATATTACACAGTGCTCTGGTAAACATAGGAACGTTTTATACCACATTTGAAGTCGAGAATTAAGATTCTTTTGATACTTCCTATAGTATCTGAAAAGAATATACTAAAAAGTATTTCACTTTAAAGCTATGGTAAACATCAGTGAATTGGCGAATTTTTGTTTTAGTCCACTGAGAGTAGCCCCTTAACGTGGGCATCATCAGCCAATCTGTTACGATGTTGCATGATGTCTCCAAATTTTTGATATAAAGATTACGAACGGGGAAGGCATTTTAAAAGAGTTAATAGGAAACTTGGGCCTGTACAGATGCCAAAAAAGCTGCTTCGGGTCCTTTGGAGGTAGCTATTTAAATGAGCATGGTCCTAAGAGCTGGAGGTTCGCGCAAGCCACATCCATTCAAAGGGGGATGAGCTGGTCACTTCCGATTCTTAGAGCTGCTATTTAACAGCAACCTCCAAAGGACCCAAAGCGCTTATTTTGGAGTCTGTACAGCCTTAGGGAAATTAAATGCATGAATTCATGTTATTTAAAAGAAAGTACAGATTTTCTAAAATTTGCTGAGCGGGAGAAGGACATTTTTCATGGATATGTGTGATTGGAAAAAATGTTTTAAAGCCTGGTCAGAATAATAATTAGTTCAATGTATTTTTGTGCATGCTTGTTTCTGATTAACAACATCTTTATTTCTTTGCTGTTACAATGTCCGGACATTACTGCATCATTTTAGCGTGGCAAGATGTAGGCGATTCCTGGTGGGTGTTGTCATCCCTGAAGATAATTGGCAAGTTGCATTGGATTGACAGAGAGAAATTACGCAGCTTTATTTTGGCTTGTCAGGATGAAGAGACTGGAGGATTTGCTGATAGGCCAGGAGATATGGTAGGTTATTCCCTTAAAGGATAGTTGTCTTCCCAAACAGATGGCTTTCACTCCACCATATGACCTGAAGGCAACTGGAATTGATTTCATCACCAGAGCTGACCAGATCTAGGACCAAGTGGTACCTTAATGTCCAACTTAATGTTCAGAAATCAATATAGTATAGGAACAAATAGATACACATTCAGAAACTGAAACACATGAGATGTTGAGAAGCTGGTGAAGAGTTTGGAAACCATGCCTTATGAGGAGAGATTTAGGGAACTGAGTATGTTTAGCCTGGAGAAGATAAAATTAAAAGATAGCTTTCTCTGGATTCTGGCTGTGGCATCTTGTCATAGTAGATGTGTATTTCAGTCTAGCCTACTGAGTGTCTAGATAAATGAAACCAGAAAACTATTTTGATGATTCCTTGACTTGCTGATGTACTGTCTCTTGGTTAATCAGTTTGTATTTTCTATGACATGCACACCTAGGTGTTAACTGCATTCTGAAATTTGAGAATAGTTAGTAAATTATTTATTGAGACTCATTCTTAAGTTAGAAGCCTGAGTCCTCTTTGATAGGTTTCTGTTAATCATTCAATATACATAATTTCATGTAAACCCACCGCTAATGCTTTTTAATGTATATTTGGATAGGTGGATCCATTTCATACCTTGTTTGGAATTGCTGGACTATCATTACTGGGAGAAGAGCAAATTAAGCCTGTAAACCCTGTGTTTTGTATGCCTGAAGAGATCCTTCAACGAGTAAATGTACAGCCAGAACTTGCGAGCTAGGTTTTAATATATACAGCATTGCCATAATCAGCTGCTTTGAATTTTTCCATCAGAAGACATTTCTAAATGTTGTTTACATGATAAATCTCCACTTTATTGTAAGCACTATCATTTTATATGTGGACTGTATCCAAAGTAAATAAATGATGTTACATATGCTTGAGGTTTTCAGTAACAGATGTACATACACATAAAAATGTCTCTATAAATGTTTGCCTCTGGGCTCTGTTCTAGTCACGTTACATCAAAATATACTGTATTAGGCACAGTAGAGGAATACTTGAATTGTGTGACTTTATATTTATGACCCAATCATTTGCTCTTGGTGACAGCATGTACTGGACAGTGAATTGTCTAGAGCACTGTTTGTATTGAGAGAAAATTACTTGCTTTCATCAGTGACACTTTATGCACTTGAGTTCCTGTGCAAGAACTGCTATAGTTTGTTATCCAATTTGAATTACATTTACTTGTACTACATGATAACAAAAAATTATGGTACTAGTGACATCTTTAATGAAGATTAATAATTATAATGTAATTTGGTTTGAACTGATGGCATTCCTGAATTGTATAATTGATTCCTTTATTCTACATTATTTATTATAACTGTGATGAATCCCAGTTTTAGTAGCAGTTAAAATAGTTGTATATAGTTTTAAATAAAAGCTATAGAAGAAAATTGTTTTCTACAGGATGAATTATCTGCTTCTGCTGGAACTCTAGAAGTGCCTCCATTTCACATTTGTCACAATTGTGCATTTGTAACTTGGCTGAGTATGAAATGGGATTCTGCTTGAAACAGATTAAAGCTAATTGTAAAGTAAAGTCTTAAATTGTCCATGGTCCATTGCATTATTTGTGTTCTGTTAGCTGAGAATCTTGAAAAATCACAGCTTTGAAAGATAAGAATAAAATGGCTTCAAGTTGCATTTAAGGTTCTTGCATGCTGGATCGAGAAAAGGAATTGTAAGTACTTTCTAACAAAATGCTTCATTCTTTGATTTCACACAGTGGTTCTGTCTACATACATTAAGCCTGCTTTTGCAACCTTAATGGTTAGAAACAGAAACCAGGGGGGAGGGGAGGGACAGCTGAGACTGTTGTATGCTGTTCTTATGCTGGATTTGATGTCAGAATTAAATATAGAGCCTGGTGTGCATGGTTGCTTAACACTATTCAGTTCATTAGACAGAGGATGAAGCAGAACAATACAGTCCAATGTGATTAAGCATCTGAATGTTGCTGTGGAGATCTGACCACAAACTTCAGATCAGATTTTCATTACAGACAATTTCCAATTTTGACTCGGTATTCAGTGTGATAGCATCATAGCCATGGAGTCTATTTTTTTTTCTTGGCACAATAAGCAAATAAAAATCAGCTGCTTGCTCTCCCAATTTGCTGGTGTATTTACAGTAACCTAAAATGTATTTTAGAATTCCATAATCTTCACTTCATTGAAAAGCAAAAATGTAGATATTAGTAAAGATGACCTATATTGTAGATGATTAATTTGCAAAAAATAACTGGAAACTTCTTTAGAAACATGGCTTAATTGGGAAAAGTAACTTATTGAAGGAAACCATGCCAGTGTGTAATTTAATGCCTAGCCATTGTCTAATGGATGTGTAAAAACATGTATTTGATTACATTTCCTTTTGAGATTCTCCTGCATGTAACATGCATCTTTAACTGAAGAAATCCCTCAATGTTTTGATAAAGCTGCCTTCTGCCTTCCTAATTAGATTTCTTGGAGCTGACTAGTGCTGAGATTCAGGCCACTGGTGTCAAGTGTGGCTAATGTGTATATTTATTTTTCTGCTTTAAATACTGACAGATCAGGGTCAGACAACCCAATGCCCTCTAGACCCTTGACTGCAATTCTCTCAGTTCCTTCCTGTTAGACATGCTAACTGGGTTTGGTTGGAGTTGAACTCTGTAACATCTAGAGGACAGCAACTTGCATACTGCTGCATAAAATTTTGATGACTGTATCCCACTCCCTATTTTCCAACATCATTTGTTGATCAACATTAACATAAATTGCTTGATCAACATCAAGCATATTGATCAACATTATTGTACCAGATTACCGCACGTGTCCAGTCAGCAAACCTGCACTTGAAACAGTAATTTTCTTGCTACTTATAGAATTGGCAATTCCAGCACTTCAGAGTGGTTGTCCCTGGATCCCATTCAAAGAAAGTAAATGGTTGAAAACTGCCTTTTCTTTTTCTTTCTTTTTTGCCTCTAAACATCCACAGATGCTTCAGAAAAAGGGGAAGGTGAAATGAGAGGCAACTGTTGAGATGCATATAAAATATTTTGTTACCATCTTGGGAACCAAGTGATTCCCTTGTAATACTTCCACAACTGAGGCAGTATTTATCTCCATACTGAATTCCCAAAAATTTCTCTTTGTGGAGCTAGTACCCTCCAGATCTATCAGCAAATCAAAGAAGATCCTAATGAGAAGATAGACTGGTCTGAACAAGATGTAAATGACTGCTCAAAGTCTCCATTCCAGTGTTGAATAATTAATCTGCCAACACGCATCCCTCTTAATTATTTCATCCTTTTTGTTAGTAAATTTGATGAGAAGGCATGTCTATTTTATTCATGTCGCCTAGTTAGAAAAACAATGGCAATATGAGATAAAATCTAATTGTTAGAGCTATGAGAAAATATTACAGCAACAGAAGACTAGTCAGATATGGGACATGTTTGGCAACATGTCTGATGCTCTGCCATTCTCACATCCGAATAGTAGCAGCCCTGTGAACACAACCTGTCTCCTTCCTTTCAATATGCTCTAACTGACTTCACATCCCCAGCTCAGTACATCAGAATAGAGGGCAAAACTGGCCAAAACACTGGCATAACTTATCAGGGTGGTCACATACTAATCTGTCCCCCAGCACTCCATTGGGATGGATATAACAACATTGGCTTTTGAAGTGTTAGAGCTTAAGCCACCTTCAGCCAGAACCCTTCCTTCTACATTCTGGGTATAATAATACTGATGGACTTAGGGTCTCCATAAATCAGAAACAGTGCTATGGAATTCTGGGATTTGTAGTTTGTTGTGGCACTAGAGCTGACTTTTTTTTTCATAGTCTTGAACCATGGCAGTTAAAGCGGTGTCAATCTAGATTATCCCTGCAGTAAGGATTCAATCTATAAAGCTAACGAAACACATTAAGGCATTACACTCTTATAGTGCTGCTATGCCACTTTGACTGCTATGGCTGCCTCCTGTTGCATTGCGGGGTTTGTAGTCCAGCGAGGCCTAAGCGCTCTCTGGCTGAGAATTCTAAATGCCCCTCGTTAAAACTCCAAATCCCAGCATGCAACAGGAGGAAGCAGCTAGAGCAGTTAAAGTGGAACAGCAGCACCATAAGAGTGTAGTGCTGCAATGTAGAAAAACCCCATCCATCCGGGTCTGTGGAGCCCTGTGCCGATTAAACGGACTGAACCACTTCATAGTATAGGGGTGTCCTATTTTGGGTTGCTCCCTGTGTGGGTTGTGTTTTTCTTGTTGTAAGAAGGGGAAACTTCTTTGTAAGCAAAGAAAACCAATAATGAGCGGCCTCGTTTGTCCTTCCCGGGCTAATTTTTACAAAAATGGGGATTTTTACAGAAATGAGGTGACCCCTATGTTGGTTGTGATGGTACAGCCCGCCCTGCTAAGTTGGGCCCCTCTGAGGTTGACAAAATGGCGGAGCATTCCGCCGCCTCGACTTCCTACTCGGGGCGTTGCTCGTCCTTCCCTTCGGCGGAGCAAAGGCCACGATACCAGTTCGGCCTCCAGCAGACGCCGGGAAGCGCCGGCCCCACGTCCTCCTCCAACGACGAGGCTCTCCGTCCCCCTCAGAGAGAAGGAGGAGGCGAGGGCCTCAATGTCTCCGCCTTTCTCCCTTCGGGGCTGGAAGGTGGGCGAGGAGGAGGCACCCACACGGCATGATTGAAGCGGTTCAATACCGCTTTAACTGTCATGGCTCCCACGGAGTACTGGGGTTTGGAGTTTGCAGTGGCGCCTCCAGAGCTCTCTGGGAGACCAGGATGAATGCCTCACCAAACTACAGATCCCAGGACGAAGCAGTGTCAGTCTGCTTTAATGCTGTAGTTTTATTGCACCAAACTATAATTCCCAGAATTCCAAAGGAGCGAGCCATGACAGTTAAAGTGGTGGCAATCTGTTACAATGCTGTAGATTTATTTCACCAAACTACAAATCCCAGGGTTCCACAGGATGAACCCGTGACCATTAAAGCAGTGTCAATCTGCTACAATGCTTTAGTTTTATTTCATCAAACTACAAATCCCAAGGCTCCACCGGAGGGAGCCATGACAAAGCAGCGTCAATCTGCTTTTATGCTGTAGTTTGCCCCCAAACTACGAATCTCAGGATTCCACAGGAAGGAGCCCATGACAATTAAAGTGATGTCAACTTGCTTTATTCCTGCACTGTGGCTACTTCTCTAGGGTGCATATACACTATAGAAACAACGCAGTTTGGCACCACATTAGCTGCCATGGCTCCATCCTACAGAATTCTGGGTTTGTAACTTTGTGAGTCACCACCAGCACTATTTGACAGAGAAGGCTAAAACCTTGTAGAACTGCAAATCCCAGGATTCCATAGGATGGAACTACAGTGCTTAAAGTGGAATCAAACTGCACTATTTGTACAGTGTAGATGCACCCAAATTTCTCTACTCTGGGAGAGAGAAGAAGCACTCTACTCAGCTCTTGAATATTAAAACTTTATTAACAGTTTTGTTAGTAAACAACATCGTTCCCATTAATACCCATTAATCCTGTCAACTTTGTCTCCATCTCATTGAGACCTGAATGATAATTCTTGAAGCCTACATTTTTTATTAGGTTTCTTCAGATCTCTTTCTTTCTAGCACCTGCTATTGTGGGTCTGTTGATCTCAAAACAAACCTTGTTAAATCAATAGAAGTAAATGGTGCTGTGTTAAATTGGATTTTTAAACTTAATGAGCATGGTGCTCTGCTTGTCTTGCATCAATAAATGGGAATATACCACTTATAAAAGATAAGCTAGTGGCTGTTTCCTGCCTTGCACCCCACATTTGCAACAATCCCTCATGAGCTTTTGACAGCACATAAAAAGTTCAGAGACAAAAGTCACTGTATTGAAATTCAAAACTCAAAGCATTGAGAAGACCAGATCACAATACTAAAGTCCTGAAAAGCGAACTATTTCACATTGACCAACTCCCACCGATCCTAAGGTTTCCAGTGTGCATATTATTTGTGCATCCGCATTGCAGAAATAATCCAGGCTGACAGCACTTTGACTGTGGAATTCAGGGAACTGTAGTTTTGTGAGACATTCAGCCTTCTGTGTCAAAGAGCTGTGGTGCCACAAAAAATTACAATTCCCATAATCCTGTAGCATTGAGCCATGGCAGTTAAAATGGTGTCAAACTGCATTAATTCTGCAGCACAGATGCAGCCATAGGCTGTAATTCTCTATTGAGATCCATAGGGAGAGGCGGGATATAAATAATTTATTATTATTACTATTATTATTATTATTAATCCACTTTATAGAATCAAATGTAACTTACTAATGGATAAATGGATATAGGACTGTGTTACTTAAATGTGTGGGGAATTCTCTTTTGAGAAAACATGCATGGGATGTGATCAAAAAACAAAGTGTACTTTGCTAAATTGATGCACACATTACAGTTCTTCCTTCCCAGCTTTCAAAGAAACTTTATCACTCTTAGAGAACAGGCATCATTGCTCCAGAATTTCTGGACTTGAATACTAAATGCATAAAGCAAGGGTATTGACAATTGGTACATAGCTGTCCCTTAAAGATAAAATGAACGGAGAGGATGTGTATTCCAAATATTTCAAAACATGCACATCAGATTATTTTAAATCCTCAGCATAGGTTTTAGGGTATTTTGCCAAGAAGCATGGTGGCTTATTGTTTCATTGAAGTAACTGCATTCTGCCATTTTTCATACTTCCCCCCCCCTAGAATAAAGCCTTTTCTTTCTTGAAAATTATATTTTCCCTATTTATGATATAAGACTTTTTTATTTTAAAAAAACCCACTCATTTTTAGAAAATGAACATTTTTAGAAAATGAACTTTCTGAACATTTCAAATAGTCAGTTGTACAGAGATTTAGGCTGCATTTCTATAATCATAGTTGAGTGAAAAGATACAGAATTGTGCTACCAGCAAACTACATATACTTTCTGCAGTTCTGTACAGTATTTCAAGGTATTAAGAGACCCGAATTATTTAACACATAAAATACATCTTTCGTAATGGGATGAGGATTGTGCAATTCTCTTTATGTTGGATGGTAGCTCCCACCAGACCTACCCAGTGTAGCTAATGGTGAGGAATGCTGGGAGCTGGAGTATGAAAACATCTTTGGTGCTGCACAATCCTCCTCACCCCCATTTTATGCTAAAATATAAGTAATATAGTTGGGGACATAAGACACAGAGAGACAGAGGGCATTATCTCTTTAGCTTTATAATTGTATTTATGTACAGTGGTCCCTCCACATTCACTGGGGTTATGGGTGAAGGACTCCTGGGAATGTGGAAAAGCCGCAAATAAAAACCACTTTTTTTTATATCTAAGAAAACACCTCTTTAGGAATCTCCATGTCCTCCAGTGCAATGCTATGGTCGACGTCTGCCAGAGGTTGATGATAGAATCATACTGGAGGACACACAAAGGCTTAGACTGTTTTCTCTAGAAACTTCTACATTCTCCAGCACAACTCTATGGTCAATTTGTTGCTGAATTGCAATGGAAGACTTAGATATTCCTAGAGAGAACATATGAATCAAAACTGCAAATCCTCAAAAGACAAAGCTGCAAATGTGGAGGACCAACTGTATTACAATCCTTGTAGTTATCTGAATCTGATAATGGGAATAAACCTCAATGAGCACTGTGGCATTTAACATCAGAATAAATATTCATAGGATTTCTGTAGCCAATAGAAAAACAGTTTTTACATTTTAATGTTGAAAAGTAAAATGAGGATGAAAAAAGCAATAGATAGATAGCAATACAGTGGGCCCTTCCCATACGCTGGGGATCCATTCCGGACACACACACACACACACACACACACACGCTTAAGGCAAAAATTGGGTATGCTTAAGCCCCGTTGCAAACAACGAGGACATGCTCCCATGCACGCCATGGAGTGTGCAGCATGGATGCATGCACCATTGTTCCTGCCGCAGCTTGCCTTGTGCGTAAGGTTAAAGCCTAACTGCTATGGCGCACCTACGTATGGTGTGTGCACTATACATTAATGCAGAATAAAATATTTGGAGTCTAGATTTATTTACAAAGATGAGCTTGTCTTTTATGGGCTTTAACTACAATTTATGATACATCGGATCCACTTGTCATAACTCAGTCCTATTGAAAGCTTAATGTAACTTGGGCTACATCCACATTGCAGAAATAATGCAGGTTGACAGCACTTTAACTGCCATGACTAAATGTTATGGTATTCTAGGAATTGTAGTTTGTTGTGGTACCAGAAATCTCTGCCAGAGAAGACTAAGTGTTTCACCAAACTACAAAAAAATTCCAGAGCATTGAGCAATGACAGTTAAAGGGGTGTCAACCTGGATTATTTCTGCAGTGTGGATGAAGCCACTGACCTCCTTGTTTCATAGGAATTAAGAATTCTTTTGGAGGACAGTAGGATAATGCAGATTTTCCTCTCTGCAAGCAAAAGGGGGGGAGGGGGTTGCCTGCATATCCTGTTAAAATTAAGTGGAAATGTAACAATCCTCCCCTTCTCTGAGGGGAGGATAAATAAGAAGAAACATTTGTAAAATAAATAAATAAATAAATAAATAAATAAAAGACTAAGTAAAAGAGGAAGGGGTGTAAAAAGCTCATAGCTCTCAGACTAAGCAGGACTTTATAAATGGATATTCCTTCCCTCTTTCTTACCCCCTAGGATTCTTCTGTAAAACATGATTAATTTAGTTTGGATCCAGTTCACTGGCTTCATGATAGATTGTTACTGCTTTGTACTTAGTTCTGTGCTTTTGCAAAGAAAACATGCTATCGCTACATGTCACTTTAATATATATATTTGTCTTTTTACATTTTTTAGATTCATACTTTGGAGACAAGAGTTCTTATGCGGAGAACATTAGTGCAGTGAATTTGACAAGCCCATCTTCAACCAGAGGGCAAAATAATTCTCATGTCCGGAAAACACCTCTCTCATCTAGTAGAACAGGATACAGAAACCTGACTCCTTTCATGGGATATTCAGGTATAGTTGACTTAACCGCTGTTCTCTTTAAAATATAAATATTGGTATTGTATAGATAAATATTTGGACCCTGTGGGTTGGATCCCAACTTAGGTCCAAAACACACTGCAGAAATAATCCAGTTTGAGACGGCTTTTACTGCCCTGGCTCGGTACTAGGAATTCCGGGGAATTGTAGTCTATTGTTGCTCCAGAGCTCTCTGATGAAGGAGGCTAAATGTCTCACTGAACTACAGTTCCCAGAATTCCCTAGCATTGAGCCAGGCCAGTTAAAGTGGTCTCAAACTGGATGATTTCTGCAGTGTGTTTTGGACCTTAATTGTACTTAGAGGCAGACCCACTGAAATCAACGAGACTTAACATATCACTAACTAAAATAGAATTGACTTTAATGTGTCTTCTTTAAGTATGGTCAAGTTTGGTACCAACCCCATACTTGGTTTCATCATGTATTATTTTTTAATACAGGAACACACACACACACACGTGACGGTTATGCAGAAAGACTGAGTTAAAGTACTTCAGTACTGTTACAATGTACTGAAAAGAGTAAATCTATCGTCAAGACTAGTAAAGGGTTAGAGATGTATTATGTGTTTCTGTGATCAATATATTCAACAATTAACTGACATTATTTGCAACAAAAATTAATTTCTTTGTGTTGGATTGAATATTGGGACAGCACTGGCACAGACTCTTTAATATGCTCCACAATAACAACAATAATAATACTAAACAAAAACAACAACAATATTTATTTATATTCCGCTTTTTCTCAAAGGAATCAAAGTGGATTACACCAATAAAATAACATACAATTTAAGAAATACAATTAGAAGCCCCAAAGCCCCCAGCCCTCCCCCCAAATTATAAAAATATTAATCAACCCCTAAAAAGAAATTAAACAGCAAGAAAATGTAAAACATTCCAACACAGTAAAGTAAAAGAAAAATATTTCGGGCAGATTTGGCCAAGAAATGGGTCGTCTTATAAAGGAGAGGGACGAGACTTCGCAGACGCAATAAATCCATGATTTCTATTGTACCTTTTAGGGTCTATGTTGGGCAGTCATACAGAAATTTCTCTGCTGAGATGCTAACATATAAGAAGCAGCTCTGAAGGGTGCATATCAGCTTTCACTTTTGTAGTTCGCTACCATGTAACTTTTATTCTTCAGTTTGACCAGTGTTGGCTATACAGTATACTGTCACTGAACATTTATCTATCATAACTATATACTAATCTTATGTCTTTAAGCAGGGAATGGGAATCATGTGGCCCTCCAGATGTTGTTGCACTACAACCCCCAATATTCCTTGTCATTAGCCATGTTGACTAAGGCTGTTGGGAATTTTGGTTCAAGAATATCTGGAGGGCTGCATGATTCCACCTTTATACCAAGAATTCATGCTTGTGTGGTTAGAAATTTACCACACAACACAGACAATGCTTTGGGTAATCCCAAGGTTTGCAGAAGCACCCACAAAAAATAGATTTCTTGGAAAAAATACTGTAAAGGAGAAGAATAAAAGAACAGACCAGTAAGAAATGAGTACACTCATTGTCCATGGAATTCTAACTTTATACTGCAGAGATGGGAAAGTGGTGGACCAGAAGTTACTGAAATCAACCTGTACTCTGATCAGTGAGCATGGCTAATGGACAACAATGTCCTATGAGGAAAGATGTCTAGACATTTCCCACCCTGGAGAGAGCAGTGGAGTAGAATGACTGGAAAAGGAGAGGCATCACATCGATATTCCATATTTATAGAGATCAATGTCATTCTTTGAATGAGTCATGTTTTGGTTCATACTGAGGAGATAATCTTAACCATCCAAAAGATGGCAAGAACTGTCCATAGAAATGAATGGAGAAATATAAATTTTAATGTAGTTGATATTGGGCAACAATGTGTGCAACCTTCCCCTAAGGTAGTGAGTGCTGAGCATACTCATTCGGCATGAAACACTGAGATGTTCGGCCAGAGATGAGAGGGGAATGCAACAGAGTGCTTGGAACTATGAACAAAAACAGTCCTCTCTGTAACATTTTGTTTGCTATAATTCTGAAGTTCAGAAGGAAGTGTCAGTCCTTTTGTGGTCAAAATATCACAATCCATACTTTGGAGGAGGACGGTGTAGCTTCAAGGGCAGGGATATCACATGATTTACACAAACAACAAATACTTGGAGGGGAAAGTCCTGAAGGGGAAGGATAACTCAGAAATGGTCAAGTGAGAGTTCAGTGTACTTAGTGGAAATGCAATGCTAGTTGATGGGAAGAGGGGTAGGAGAATTAATTGGACTATCATGGATGATGGCACATCTTACAGGAAGTGTGCACAGTGTGTTTATACAGAGGAATTTTGTTGCAAGACCTGCTTGACACAGAATCATTCTTTATTGCTCGATTTCACAGTATATGCATGTCTCTGCTGCTTGCTTTTGATTGATTGCTTTTTACATCTATGTACATCTAGAGCAAGCTTCTGACATATTCACTTTCTTACAAGTTTGGATATTTCCTAGATAGATAGATAGATAGATAGATAGATAGGCACCTCATACACCTCTGATTCTATCTTCCCTTCTACATGTGACTGTAGTACGAGTGTTACATTAGTATGACTGTGCTTTCCTAGTGACAACGGTCATTAAGATGTATAGGTAACTGCTGGATTCTGTTTGAAAGAACTGTATAACATTCACTTTCTAATTAAAGAAAGTGAATTCTACAGATTTCTAATGATACAGACTTAATATGTGTAGGGAGGCTTGAAAATAGAAACATTTAAAAGAGATATTATTTAATAGTGAAATGTGCTGTGGAATTTACATATTTCTGTTATGAAGGCCTTTAAAACACACACATATAGAGGGAGAAATAATGTACTTATGTAGTATGTTTGGGAGTCTTAGCATATGTAAAAATTTCCTTAAGGCAGATATACATCGTCTTGGAGATAGCTGGCAGGTATTAGACCAGAATTATTAAAGGTTTATGTAGTGTTTCAGTGATACCCTCTTGCCTTTAACATTGGTAAAGTTGTTCAAATAGACAGTAGAGGGCAGTGTAAAATTATATTAGAATGTTTGACTTGAAATGTGAAAAGCTAGTAAAACAGACTATAGTTATTAAACTAAAAAGCTATTTCAGAGTGTTATGATTTAAAATATACCCTGTCAAGCTAAGCTGTTCTAAGGAAATAAAATAATAAATTAATTATTAGAAATACAAGCAAAAGGAGTCTTTAGTTTTGAATACGTTACCAATGGATTGTGTATGAAAAAGCTTGGATCCAAAGGTGTTTAGCATGAGCAGAAAGGCTGTCTACCCTGGGGGGGGGGGAGTCCATAGTGTTCACCCTCTGTGCTACATCAGTTTGTAAATTAAAAGTAAAAAAAGATACAGTAATAGCATAGATCACAGTTTTTGTTAATTTATAAAAAGTTCAAGGGAAGAAACTTTTTCAGCCCTTCCTCTTTCCAGCACCCCTTTCTAACCCCTAAAACCAAAGTCCCGCCTAGTCTAGCACCCTCCCATCCTGGGTACAAGGAAAACAGCCGTAGCTGCTTTTGTTTCCAAGCAACTGATACAGTCAGCCCCCAGTATCCATGGGGATCCTTTCTGGACAAACACACCTTGCCGCAGACACCAAAATCCATGAATTCTCAAGTTCCATTGTCCCCAGTGGCGATGCGTGCATGTGACCATGCTGCCATTAGAGACAATGGAACTTCAATGGTGGGATGTGACTGCACTGCCATTAGGGACAGTACGGCCACATTAGGGAGAACAGGACATAATGGCAGTGTGGCCACATGCACACGTTACAACTGTATGACATTCACTTTCTATTGGGACAATGGGGGCTTGCCATTGGGGACAATGGGGGCTTACCGTCCATGGATATTTGAATCAGCGGATGACAAGTCTGTGGATACTGAGTACCGACTGTATTTGAACCACACCATTTCTGATCTTGGAGGTAGCATACAGCCATTATGACTGGCAGCCATTTTCAATAGTCTTGTTTTCAAAGTGTGTGTGCCTTCACATTGCCTGTCGACTTATGGTGACCCCATTTCATAGAATTTTTATAGACAAGCAATACACAGAGATGGTTTTGCTAGTTCCTTCCTCTGAAATATGGCCTACAGCACCTGCTATTCATTGACAATCTCCCATCCAAGTAATATAGCAATAGCAAGCACATTTCTATACCACTTATCAGTGCACTTAAGCACTCCCTAAGCCAGTGGTTCCCAACCTGTGGGTCGGGACCCCTTTGGGGGTCGAACGACCCTTTCACAGGGGTAGTCTAAGACCATTGGAAAACACATATTTGCATGTAGCAATGAAAATAATTGTATGGTTGGGGGTCGCCACAACATGAGGAATTGTATTAAAGGGTCATGGCATTAGAAAGGTTGGGAACCACTGCCCTAAGCAGTTTACAATGTGTAAGCTAATTGCCCCCAACAAGTTGGGTACTCATTTTAGCAACCTAAGGAAGGATGCAAGGCTGAGTGGACCCTGGAGCCCTGCCTGAGATTGAACTCACCACCTTGTGGCTGTGAATGGCTGCAGAACTGGCAATTAACAACTGCACCACTAGGGCTCCTTACTAGCCAGAGCTGACCCTGATTAGCTTCCAAGATTAGGTGGACTCTGGTGCCTTTATATCCTGCCCTTAATTTGTTATTGTTGTGTGCCTTCAAGTCATTTCTTACTTAGGGTAACACTAAGACAAACTTCTCATGGGGTTTTCATAGCAGGATTTGTTCAGAGTGGAGTTGTTCACAGTGGGTTTCCATGGCTGAGTGGGGATTTGAACCCTGGTATCCACAGTCAAAGTCCAACATTCAGACCATTACACCATTCTGGCTGTCCTTATCCCCAATACATTTATCTAATTCACCTTTGCTGTTATTACATCCTGTGTAAAATACACACATCCCTCCATATTTGTGGATTTGATTATTCATGAATTTGATTAATATGTTCTCTCTAGGAATATCTAGGTCCTCCAGTGCAACTCTGTGGTGAACCTTAACTAAAAGTTGCACTGAAAGACTTAGAGATTCCTAGAGAGAATACTCTACTAGGCATTTGTAGCTCCTCCAGTGCAGTTCTGTGGTTTGATGTTGACCACAGAGTTTCACTGGAGGACCTAGAAATTCCTAGAGAGGTGTCCTCTCAGGTAAAAACATGGTGTTTTTGTTATTTGCAGTTTTTCCATATTCACGGGGGTCTTGTGCCCCTAACCCTAGCGAATATGGAGGGACAAGTGTAATTTTTGGTTTTACAATATACGATATGTGAGATGGTGCAGAAGGACTACTTGAGCAGTGGGGACCCAAATCCCAGTGCTCTATATGTGTAAATACATAGTGATATTGTGACTGCAAAGTTTTAAGCACTTCACAATATTCTGATGAAAGTAGCGGAAGGATGAATAAAAGGGAAAGTTGACATTGATGAAGATGTTGACTGCTGGAATAGTGAGCTTGACTGAGAAATATAAAAGAAAGATTGATGAAGATGTTACTTTCTATATTAATATTTGATTTAAAAGATTGATGAATTCTCTAATGTCATAATCATGTAGACAGTTTTTAAAGTAAAAGAACAACAACAGAGTGATATTTTGACTGGTTAGGGATTCATCACTAACATCCATATAGTATGCAGTTGTATCATTTTAAGCATTGTGCTTCTGCTTTAAGACTCAGTGCTCTGACAGATACAGTGGGCATATGAGCCACATGCATATAATTTTTAAAATCAGTAAGTTTACCTTATGGTATTTTATACTGAAAACAGTCATCTTGATATTTTGTGTCAGTTCTGGAAATTCAGCATTATTCAGTTTTTGTTGGAAATTCAGTGTTAGAGGAAATTATGATTAGAAAGCAATCAGTTCTGTTGTAGAGAATTCTGTTTTTCTTACTATCACACTTGCAGTTTAAATCCATTTTGATAAGAACAGGAGTTGGTAGAAGGTGAATGTGGAGCTACTGGTAGAATTCAGTGTGATTTGCTATAGATTAAAAGCATCCAACTGTTAACAAAAGCATAAATGAAATGACTATCCTCCCACCCTAAATTGTTGTGTTGAAATGAAGAGTGCTTGGAGTAACTAGGAAGGGTTGTATGGAAGGTCTATGGACTGTGCTCAGTTTAGCACTGAGAACCAGTTGTTGGGCTCAGAACTAATTCCAAATGTATATCTGTTGGGCTGGTGTCTCTCAGGTGCTGAGGAGATAGACAGGATACCATGGGCCAATCCTGTGGTATCCTGTCCCTGGTTGTGACTGGGTCAGCCCCTGGGCTGGCATGTCCCTTATCAGCTGCTGCCATCACGTCTTTCTTGAAGGCTCACATTGCAGCTCATAAGGGCAGAAACAAGGCAATTGGCTACACCCATGTAGCTAGGTGCCCCCATCTGATGTCACAGACCACGGCAGTGGCAGAGGGAAGGGGCCCACAGCACTGTGTGGTGTGCCAGCTGTCACTGCACAGTTTTGAAGCAACTCAGTGGCAAGCGCCAGTCTTTTTACCCGATGCTAAGGCCCCTTTGGGCCAGGATTGGGCCAGGATTAGCATCCAAACTGGATTAGCATCCAGACTAGTTTATCTTGGCCTGAGGCTATTGACTTGTGTCATCTGTACAGGATAATGCGAGGCCAGGGAGAACAAGGGCCTTTTCACCCATGCATATAGGTCCTTACATTTCTAGTAAAACAAGAACAACAGCCTCAGCAACAACAATAATGCAACTACAGCAAGCCTTCTTCCCACCCCCTTTTTTGGTAGTGGTGGTGGGGAATAACATCTCAAAGTTACTTTGATTTTTTTTTTTGTATCATTCTTGGGCAATGCCACATTGTTGTCTTTTCATGACAAAACTGTACTGGAAAGAAAATAAGTACTGTCTCATTCCAAGATCAAAACTGCTGTTGGGTGTGGGACTGGGACTCTGCATGGATGCAGAAGGAAAGATGGCTTTCTAGTGTGTTTGCTGTTTTACTTATAGGTCTCATCATAATGGCTCATGGGATTCAGCTGTTAGTGGGCATAACTAGCCTGGTGAATTGAGGACTGTAGTGCAGAATGCTATCTTGCAGGAAGTTATTCCTGTTAGATGTGCATTTAATAATTTGCAACTACTGGAAACAGTTTTGAGAAATGCCTTTACAAATTTTATAAACCAAAATATGAGTGGGTTTTGAACAGAGATAATTAGTTCTTTCAGTAGTTGCAAATGAGTGTTCAACTTGGCCAAAATGTCATGGTATGCATTTGGAATTTCCCAAAGCACAAAGGTATGCTTTTTTCCTAAAACTGATTAAAACATTTCCTATTATAAGATAAATTACAAAATGTTGACATTATTGAATAGGTTTTGATAGAAGGCTTAAGATTGCTTTGTGTAACTAATATTGAAATTTTATCAGTGATTAAAAAAAAAACAAATAATGAGGGCATTCAGATAGGAGTTTATCACACGGGAGGAATTTCTCTTAATTTCGAATGAAAAGAAAGAAAAAGCCAGAATGCATTCACGTGAATTCGCTAGTTCAGCGAATTTACATGAATTCGAATTGCGTTCGAACTGACTTCCCATTGCCCGAAAATAACTTGCCATTGCCCGAAATTGTGTGCGGTAGTCTATCACGCAATAACGTGAAACCCCATTACACTGGTACCCCGGGATACGAACGCGCCGCGTTACGAATTTTTCGGGTTACGAAGAAAAAACATTTAATTAATTATTTCCGGGTTACGAAGGTTTCCCCGGGTTGCGAAAAAAAGCCGGCGCTATTTTAAATGGAGCCGCGGCGGAGCCGCGGCTTTTCCCCATTAGCGCCTATGGGGATTCGCCTAACGAAAGACTTCCGGGTTACGAAAATGGCGCCGGAACGAATTAATTTCGTAACCCGGGGGACGAGTGTATTGTGTTCAGACTGACTTCCCATTGCCCCAAATTGCATGTGGTAGTCTATCATGCAATAACATTAAACCCCATGATTGTGTTCGGATTGCCATTGGATTATTCTTCCAATTTTCCTTGTCTGATAAATTCCACAGTGCTTTGTCTTTAAGTTGCCACAAGATTTTATTTTATATTGAAACAGAGTAACATAAATGTTACTCTGAAAATAAACATAATTGATTAAACAATAAATATGCTTACTCAAAATGTTGTTTACTTACATTTATCTTTGTTCAAAACAGTTGGTTTGACATAATTACATATATACATATTTGCTTTCCATATGAAAACAATTGATCAGTGATTTTTCTCATTTTAAATTATTTTAGAATTTTTGGAGTTTGATATACTGGGACAATATGTATCATAAACACCAGAAAGTGTCATAAATACATTAATTTGGCATTAATTCTCTCAGAATTTGCATCAAAGCAGAATTTGGTAGAAATCTAAAAATATCTGATTGTTCTACAGTTACATCATCTTCAGCAGTCTCCACCCACAGTGTTGCATCAGTTATTGTTGCTGTAATAGAAGGACGAGGCCTTGCTAGAGGTGAAGTGGGAATGGCAAGTATTGATTTAAAAAATCCCGAAGTTGTGCTATCCCAGTTTGCAGACAATACAACTTATGCCAAGGTAAATTTGAATATTTCTTCTTACTGTATGCTTTCTTTAAATTCCCTTAAAAGTAAAGAAAGTATGTGCCTTCAAATCACCTGTCAACATATGGTAACCCAATGAATTTCATAGGGTTATATTTCACTGAAGTAAAAAGGAAGTGTGAAATTGTAGCCTTAATTACTGTGGACTGCATTAGTATTTTAAGTTTATCTGATTATTTTTCAGCTACATTATAATTAGTCCTACCTAAGAAGCAGAGTAAAAATATTTTAGGTTTTCCAGTTGATGCTTTGTTAGAGAGCGTAGGGATCTAGAGGGAGGAGGAAGTCAGAAAGCAAAACCTTCATGTCCTCAGAATCTCAGAGCAGTAAGTCTGAAAATTGCCAACACCCAGCAGCTGGAGTATTTCAAAGAAGATTAAGGAGAATTAAAATGGGAGAGAAAAAGCCCTCCCATTTTAATCTCTTTATTTATCTGTTTGTTCATGTATATCCCTCTTTTCTAATGAGTTCAAAGGGCTTCTCCAGACCTGGCCAAAAGCCATGGGATTTGATGGGAGTTATAATTGTACTTACCGATTTCTCCTGATATCCCTACAATATTCTTCCTGTCCTTTTTTCTTTACATTTCTGGCATTTGCCATAACATTCTATTCCCATTGCAGGATATACATAGGCCTGTTACAGACTGCCAAAATAAAGCTGCTTCGGGTCTCTTTGGAGGTATGCTATTTAAATGATGCATGGGTCCTAAGAGTCCGGAGGTTGCGCCAAAGCCACACTCCATTCCTAAGCACTGGAGTGCAGCTTTGGTGCAGCTTCCGGATTCTTAGGACCCATGCATCATTCAAATAGCATACCTCCAAAGAGACCCGAAGCAGCTTTATTTTGGCAGTCTGTAACAGGCCACTGTTTTCCCTTTTCTTGCAGGTTCCAGTGCACACTGAAGTAAATGTCTGACATCAGTATCAATTTCCTTTCTCCCTTCTACTGTATTTTTGGGCTGTCTCACTGATGGCATTTTTAAAGGGTGTGTGTGACATCTTTCATGGAGATTTTCTGCTGACTTTTGTTCCCCATTACATTTTTAGTTAACAGATGAAATGTTTCTCTCCTCCTACTAATAGTTACAGTTTTAGGGGTATAGCCTTATATCACTTTAACTTTATGGCTCTGAAGATGCTAGCCACAGATGCTGGCAAAACATCAGAAATAAACTCTTCTAGAACATGGCCACATTGCCCAAAAAAACCACAAAAAACTATTTATGGCTATATATTTTTTTAAAAATAGATGAAAAGACAGGGACATGGAGACTTGAGGAAGACCATATAAGGAAAAGGTGTTGGATTCATGGAGAGAATGGTGGGAAGCCAGACCCACATCACAGCCAAATCACACTTGAAGAGAGAGAAAATAGTAATTGAAAAGATGCATGTAGGTGTACTGCTACAACTAGTGACAAACCAGGGTAAAAACTCAGTATATTTAGAGGACAACTGGATGTGGGTGTGAAAACAACTATTACAAGCTGTGAAATATTGAAAAAGAGTGTTCTGACATCCCATCTTGGGAGAAAGGCAGGATATACATTCATAAAATTTCCAGAATGATTGGATAGTCATGAGGAGCCCAAACTGGTATATATGCTTCTCTTCCCCTTCATTTTATTATCCCAGCAACAAATCTGTGAAATAGGTCAAGCTGAGAGGGAGCCCGATGTCTCCTTTTTCTTTGAAGCCTGTGGTGTCTACTTTTTATGCTCTGGAAGAGAATGAGGGGAGCTGAATGTATATGCCATTGGTGGACATGAGTGAAGCCTGATGTTGTGCCTGACTCCTTTATCAGTAATCAAGCTGAACAGCTGAGTGCTGACAGCTTGCAAAAACTAAGCAGGTTCTTGGACAAAAAGGGAGGAGTCAATGGAGAGGACATGGCAGCTACCTTCTGTGCCAGACCACACTCCCTCCCTGCAAGGAACTGCATAGGTAAGTCTGTGGACAACATTTGCCCCCCTTGTGCCGAGTGTAAACCCTTATGGGCAGAGATTTCTGTTTATTACACTGCAAATAGATAGGCATATTGATGGAATTACATAAATTAATCATGATGGTGACCACAAAAACTTGATGTGCTTTTATCATTATTCAAATAAATCTCTTTATTAACCATGTTTCATTTATTTCTAGGTTATCACTAAACTCAGAATTTTAACACCATTAGAAATAATAATGTCAAATACTGCATGTGATACAGGAAATGCAACAAAACTGTTCAGCTTGATAACAGAAAATTTCAAGGTAATCTTGAATTCAGTTATTTGACATTTAAAAAAAACACCATCCAATAGTTCACATATATATTTGGTCAAGGATACATATAAGTCATGTCTCAGATCCTTAGAGAAGGATGCTACATCAATATTTTGTGGGATGTCCATGAAATTGAAGTAAAAAGTGGTGTGTAAAAACATCTACAGAAAAGTATTTGAAGATCTGTCAGAGAGTGATGTATAGGAAACTACATGTACTTAAAGCAGCATTCCAACATTGTCTCTTCAGGGGAGTTTATAAGCAGTTTCTGGTTCTGCTGCAGGGATCTGGTGATGACAAAATATTTAAAATAACTTTGGTCAACCCGTTACACATATGTGGCTTTAAACCACACCCATAGCAAAATATAAATGTCCACATTTGATTTCTACTAGTATTTTGGCTTAAATAGTTATTGATGTGTGTGTGTGTGGGGGGGGGGGAGCAGTTATTCCACTGTCAATTATTTGAAAACATTGGAAGAACATTGAGGTTACCATCTATGATGCTGTTATCTTTGCTTGTTTTCAGAATGTGACTTTTACTACAGTTCAAAGAAAATATTTCAATGAAACTAAAGGATTGGAATATATAGAACAATTGTGTATACCTGAATTTGGCACTGTTCTAATGGAAGTTCAATCCAAGTATGTATGTAATTGAAATTAGCAATGTGCTTTTTGGCTTCTACACTATTAATTGCGTCATAGACTTGTAATATACTTACACGTTTTCTTCTTATTATTAAGCTTTATTTATATAGCGCTGTACATTTACACAGTGCTGTACATACAATCGTTTTAATCAGATGGTTCCATGCCCTCAGGCTTACAATCTACAAAGACACAACACAAAAGGAGAAGGGAATGGTAATGGGGAAGGGAATCAGGTCCAGCATTTCTTCTCTCCCTCTGAGGCCTGGACCAAGGCAGATGGACTGGAGGGAGGGCTCTTCTTCTTAATCGAGGCCAGGCCCGATGGAGCTGGCTCTGCTTTTTTCACTCTCTCCAGGCCGGATGGTGTCAGTTACCATGGAGGGAGGGCTCTTCTTCTTGATCTTTAATTTTCACTCAGTGGTTTTAAACTACAGTGATAATACAGCTGATAATACTACAATGATATTAATATACATATCAGTTTAAATTTAATATAAAAGTGCACAAAATATATTAACACTTGATATTACTGTATATACTCATGTATAAGTCTAGAAATTTTAGTCAAAAAATTGACTCCAAAAACTTGTGTTGACTTATCCATGAGTCAATGTAAGTACTGCACTGTACTTTAATGCTTATTAAAAAAAGGAACCATTCCCTGGTGAAAGGCAAGAGTATCATCTGTTCTGGAAGCATTCACACCCCCTTTATATTCTCTCATCCATGAAGCCTTTAGTATGAGCACAAATGGTTATGCCTGCTGGAATTTTCTATGTTTTCTAGCACTGTTTTCCTTTGCTTCATCCTTTGCATCCTTTGTTAAACAGCCCTAAGTTTTAGTCTCGACTTATCTATGGCCTGTTACAGACAGGCCAAAATAAAGCTGCTTCGAGTCACTTTGGAGGTATGGTATTTCAATTATGCATGCATCCTAAGAGGCCAAAAGCCACACCAAAGCCATGCGCCAGTTCCAAGGACTGGAGTGCAGCTTTGGTGCAGCTTTTGGACTCTTAGGACGCATGCATCATTGAAATACCATATCTCCAAAGTGACTCGAAGCAGCTTTATTTTGGCCTGTCTGTAACAGGCCTATGAGTCATATCAAAATCCATAATTTTGGGCCCAAAATCTGCCCTCAACTTATACATGAGGTCGACTTATAGTCGAGTATATGCGTAGGTATGGATTTGGATCAGTATATTGGGTATATGTATTTTTATCTGGCTTGAATCCAAGGAAACATGAATGAAATCCCAAGGTTTTCCCCTTCAAGTCTATCACCACTGCCCCTCTAAAGATGATTCATGACATTCGGAGATTGTCTGGATAAGTGTGAGAGGGGACACAGAGTACTGCTGTGTGTGGCAGCAGGGGGAAACAACAGGAATCAGCCTGTCATGCACAAAAGCTTCTTGTCTTGTAACAGAAATTTCAGGAAACTTAGATTTCTAGGTTTGGCAGATCAATAGGATTGACAAGAGGACCTAGTAATTGAAAATCCATAAGTTTATTTCCAGTTGTCGACAAAGGAAAACATTGAACTCAGTGGAATTCAAGTTCCAAAAAACTGAGAACCCCGAACAAGACAAAATGGCTCTTTTTATATTATTCAAGACAAAGAAGCTTCTTCAATACACCTGATTGGCTAATTACAATTTAAACATATAGAATTCTTACAATCAGAACAGAAATACATGCATACATTAAAACTGCATCATCACTCCTTACCCCTCCTGTAGGAATTCAGTGGAATTCATCCTAACCTTGCTTCTGAATGTCTTTATCTCAGTAGTTTATGTTATGTCTTTCTTACTGGTGCCAGCTTCCATCCAGGTCAAGATGCACTCACTATTCCTTTCCTCTAGTAACTCCAAGCCTTTATTTCAAAAACCATCTCTCTGGCTGACAAAGGTGACTCCATCTTTCTATAATTTTTATATTTCAAAAAGGAATTTCCACCACATCTTTGGTCCAAGAGCAAGTTGGGCTCCATGATAGCTTTTGCTTCCAGTGCTTCTGTAATCATCTTTCTAACAGACAGTTTTATCACATAACAAAAGAAAACTGAGCTGCAGCAAGAGTGAAGCAGCTTTCTCTTTTCCTTCTCATGATGTGTCTGAAGTATAACAGCCTTTGTTTTGTCATCTTGGCTTCCAGGGAGATTTTATTACAGTATTTCATTAAAGGAAGAGTGCATTACAGTAGTATTATTGAGAGGTTACCAGTGCATGGACTGTTGTAGCTAGTTGTCACAGTTGGTGCACCAGTTGAAGCTGGTGCCAAGTACTCCAAGCTACATAGTCCACTTGGGCCTTCAGTGACAGGGATGGATTTAGGAGCACTCCCAAGAGACCTACTTGCTCCATCCAGTGCAGCTCCATCCAGAACAAGCTGTTTACCCAATTCCCGGACCAGAGAATCACCAGTCCACAGAGGAGATTATCGCACTGGCTGCCTTTTCCCGATCTGGGCATGGGCTGAAACCGGGCTGGGACTGTGTCTTATCACACAACTCCGTGCCCAAATCATTACCATCCCATGCCAGATCTGGACTTCTCCCATACTTAGATAAAACATTTCTTTTCCATTCTTAGTAAAGTAATGGGAGACATTCCAATGGGTACGGGATGGTAACAATCTGGGCACTGGCCTCAGCCCTTGTTGAGATCAGGAAAAAAGCAGTGTAATAATCTCCAAAGACTTTTTAATTGGCATTTAGCTTCAGTTTACTCGCCCTCATCCAATCCATTACAACATCCAGGCACTGATCCAGCACCTGCACAGCTCCAGCTGAGTTTGCTAAAAAAACTGAATTTACTAAGTCTGAGCTCAGTGTTCTGCGTAATGTAGGCATTTCTAAAATATTAGGAATATTTTACATATTCTCTGTATCATGACAAAAGCCAATTTCCATACTGTCTAAATTGTGTTTCCAAGTGTCTTACCTCAGAAGCTAATAGTATTTATTTTCTTTATCATGTCTTCATCCATGACAGATGGTTCTTGAATATAATCAGATGCACCCACTAGGAGATTGTATGTCATTCCTGTAGAACAAACACACTTGATAACTTTATCTGTGAATAGAAAATTATTTCAGATGGTGTACCACCTGCAATCTGCCTTACTCTTTTCTCAATGCATAATAATTGATTAAGCAGCAAATCAAACCAGGGTCCAACTTGTTCAGCATTTTTTCTTCCAAACAGTAGTCAAACAGATGTCTCTAGAAAGCTCACAATCTAGGCAGTCTGCCCCCCCACCAAATCTGGTAATTTATGGCTTTGCCTGACAAATAAATACTAATAAATACAGCATTGAAAAACACAGGACATTCAGTTTCCACGTGCTTATCATGGTTAACAACAGTAGGAACTACTGCTTCTTTCTCCCTGCTTCCTGCTTATCATCATAATATTACTAACAGATTTTAAAATAATTATATACGTCTCTTCTACTCTCAGTTATGAAGATGGCTTAAAAACTGTATTTAAAATGTAACTGCATACAAAATACACCCTATTTTTAAAAGTAATAGAAATAATAAAGTAGTCACATACTAATGTGAAGTCGAAGGCTTTCATGGCTGGCATCCATGGTTTTTTGTGGGTTTTTCGGGCTAGGTGGCCATGTTCTAAAAAAATTTCTTCCTGACGTTTCGCCAGCATCTGTGGCTGGCATCTTCACAGATGCTGGTGAAACGTCAGGAAGAAAATTTTCTAGAACATGGCCACATAGCCCAAAAAACCCACAAAAAACCATAGTCACATACTACTTTCAGAGCTTTAACCGAAACTTATTTATGTCACTGTGACATAAGCTTAGGTAAACAACAGCATTTTGAGAGAAGTTGTAGCATCTTTGAGACTAACTGCAAGATGCAAAAGCATCTATGAAACCTCATGCTGCCAACTTGTTTCTTTCACTTAGTTTCAAAGGTGCTACAAGATCTCTCTACATACTGATTCTACAGCCTAGCAAGGCTGTATCGTTGAACAGCATTTTGACTTAGCTTACAAAGGCCATCAAAGTTTGGATACTAGTCAGTGGACTATGGAGAATTTCAGAAACAATGTGCCATTATAGAAAAGGTGCTTCTGTAGATACAGAAAACTAGATGTGAACCTTGAAGCTGGCCTTATTAGCCACACAGGGCCTGAGTAGATGGAGAGAGAAAAACAGATCAATCTTGTTTTTTCTAAAACCAAGTGGAAACCCTGTTGTTTGCACGGCCTACTGCAAAGGTGGGCCAAACACCTAGGGCAGTCTGCACCATGCAGCATCAAGCCGCACTGCTTGGTTTTTCCCCCTGCCTCCCCACCATGCATGCACACCATTGCACGAACACACCACCTGATCTCCAATTACTTCCCTCTTTCTACCTAGCTGCCATCCCACTGGACACCCCATGTGACCAGCCACCCAATCACATGAGCAATTTATCACCCATACGGTGCATTGGTATGCTCAGTGACACATTGGCAAAACACAATTATGGAGGTCTCCCATCCATGTCCACTTCCCTCCTTCACACCCCCTGTTGGACTATCTAGTTTGTGTATGTTTTAATTACATCCATTGCATTATTGGGGACCTGACATCTTTGCATTGGCAAATGTGCTTGAACACGGTGTTTGGTGGTCACAGTGTAGACTTGTCTGCAACTGCACGGTATGTGGTAAACTCCTGAGGCTGTGAGACACGAATCAAGGAACACGAGAAACAATACAGACTGTGTCAGGCAGAAAAATCAGCAGTAGCAGAACAAATTATAAACCATCCTGGGCATAAAATGCTGTTTGAAAACACTGAAATTTTGGACCATACCAACAACTATCAGGTCAGAATGCACAGGGAAGACAGTGAAATCCATAAACACCTGGACAATTTCAACAGGAAAAGAGAAACCCATAAAGTAAACAAAGTTTGGCTACCAATCCTGAAAAACACCAAAATCAAGACTCAGCAAATGCAAATGAAAACCACCCAGGGTGAGGGGGGGATTCCCAGCAGACAATGGATCATTAAGTAAATGGACACCCTGTAGGCCTTGCCATTCAACAAGAGAACTATACACAGATTAACATGCAAATCATCTCCTCAAAACCAACAGTATATATACCCCACTCTCTTCCGTGCCAGCATTCTCTGAAGATGCCAGCCACAGCTGCAGGAAAAAACTCCTCTAGAACATGGCCTCATAGCCCAAAACCCCCACAAAAATTATAAATGAATACAACTTAATTGTTGATATTTTGTTTATTTTGTCCTATTATTTCATAGGTATTACTGTCTGGCAGCTGTTGCAGCTGTTCTGAAATATGTTGAATTCATTCAAAATTCAGTGTATGCACCTAAATCACTTAAGATTCGTTTCCATGGAAGTGAGCAAACAGCAATGATTGATTCAACATCTGCCCTAAATCTTGAATTGATAACTAACAATAGAGATCCTAGGTAAGATTTTTTTGTTTCATATATCTAATCTGTGGAGAAGGGAGAGAGGATAATTTTATATTTTCAGTTTAATGCACTGTTAAATATAAATATTTATCTGGAAAAGCAACAAAGTTTGTTTTTCAAGTGAAAATATATTTTAAGTCATTATAATTTTTAAAAATAAACTGGAATGTGCACAGATTAAGGTTAGAGGTGCCATCCAACCCTTATGTGATGCTCCACCATATTTTCCTGGAAGTAATTATCCAATAGCTAGGGACAATTTTCTGATGTGTAGGGATGGGGTGGAGGAAAACAGTGTTAAAGTTGCATCTCAGAGGTTTTTTTTTTGGCTGAAAAATTGTTTTCTTTGGGGGGGGGGGTTAAAAGAAAAAAAAATCCTGATATTGTAATATTAGGGGGGTTGGTGGGGGTCTGGAAGGAGTCCCAAGGACAGTACAGACCTATCTGGTGATCTGTGCAACCAGTAGGTCACAAGATTTTCACCCTGATACTGTCTTTCAGGCCAGTATCCACTATAGGGCCATTCTGATTATTAAAAAAATGAGAGAAGAAAATCTAAATATTTCCAGTTTTAAGAAAGGTGAAGGAGGAACAATTTCATTTATTTTTGTCTCCTGCTTTGTTTTTCTGATTCATTACCCCATTTGCTTGGGAGTTGAGTCCCACTAAACTCAGTGAGGCATACCTCGGATCAGATTTGCATAGGACTATTAATTAATCTCTGACTCCCTTCCCTAGGGATGCCTTGTAAACCTTTGGGTCCATTTTCAAATTGGTTGAAACATGGTGTTGATGTTGCAATTGTGCTTTGTTTCTATCTTAGCTTGACCTCTCTTTCTTCCTGCCCCCACCACAGAAACAAATGGTAAATGTGGCAGCAGGTTCAATATATTGCTAATGTAAATTTTTGTGAAGCCAATTCTTATTTCACTTGATGAAGCAAAAAATTCTGGTACATGTCTACTTCTTGATAACAAATGATATACTGTGCAAATGATCAGTTAATTTTTTTCTCACTTGTTCATCTGTTCTAATCACAACACTTTCATTTGGAAGTCTGAGTAAATTATTTCCTTTTCACTGAGAAATAGAATTTATTCATCTGAACAAAGCTTTGTAATGTATTTACAATCACACACTAATAGGCAATATTCACAGCTTGGATCTTTAACACATGCATATCTATATGCTAAAAGTGTTTTATTATGTACTTGTTGCATAATAATTGCTGAATTCTCTCTTGCACTGATAGCCTTCTGCTCATAAATAGCAGGTTTAAAACAGTTCTTTGTAGCAGGCCATCGTCTCTTCTCCTGCCCCCTCCGCCCCAAGTTGCTTTTGTGCTGAGTGTACTTGATGTGAAACGTTATTTATGGCTGGCCCTTCATGCTTTTCCTTGTGGTGCAAGCATTCACAGATGAGACCTTGAAAGAAGCAGGCTAGATGCTATCTCCATAATGTTAATTTTTAAAAGCTCAGTTAATAGAGATGAATTCATTCTGAATAAATATGCATAGAGTTGTGCTATTAATATAATGTGGTATCATACAGCACTGATTTTCCCCATAGCCAGGATTGTTCTTTATTCAGAAGTAAGTCTTTTCATGATTTCTTTTTCAATGTCAGTGAGAAGTTTCCTGTTTGAAAAACTTTTATGTCTTATTGCTTCCCAATGAATGTTATTTATCTATAAAAATGAATAGAACAAATGAGAAGGAATCAGCAGCAGTACTTATTTACCAACCCATAGGAACAGAAATGGGCACAGAATGAATTAAGATTAACGCCAGCTGTGATCAACTGGAAGCAGTAAAATTGGAAGTATTTGAAAACAGGATGCTATTACATAGCTACAAGCACTTGAGCCTGAAAATCATCAATAGATATTTGCTATTGATGGCTATATTGGATTGGAATACAGGTGTTTTTTATTGTCAAAAAGATTGAAGGAGCAACTACCTAGCCTTGAAGTGTGACTTGTGCATATGCATTATCTGTTGTAAAAAATGAATTTACATAATAATGTGTACAATTAAATTGGCTTTATTTTGTGTGTGCTGTCTTCAAAGGAATGGTCACACTCTTTTTGGCGTTTTGAACTATACTAAAACACCAGGGGGAAGCAGAAGACTTAGATCTAATATTCTAGAGCCTATGGTTGATGCTGATACCATTAACACAAGACTGGATTCTGTCCAAGAGCTTCTTCAGGATGAGGAACTTTTTTTTGGTCTTCAGTCAGGTAATCAAATATTGCTTTGTAAAAGGGGTAAAATATTTCTGGTATTAAAAAATTGGTCAAAGTATCATACTTGTGTTTCCCATAACTGTTGAGAAGATGAATGCATCATTAGAATAGTCTCAGTTTATAACTGTGATTTAGGTCAAATGCAAGAGATTATGATTAGATCATTAAAAGGATATTTATTGCAACTTTAATGTGGGCACATGATAACTAAATTTGATTGAAGCAGAAGAGTGATGCTGAGGAAAAATTGCCCAACTCTTCCTCCTTAAACTATCTCTGCAAACAAACCACAGCAAACTGTTCTTACCATACAATCCTATATGTTTCCTAGGAAATAACTTTACTTAGGCTTACTGCCAGTTATGAGGATACAGAATTGCAACCTTATTGAACTGAGGAAAAATTTAGATATGAATGCTGTTCCCATATTTGTCCTCCTGAAAGACTAAGCTGCAGTGGGGGATGAAAACACTGGTGAAACACTATGGGAGAAAAAGGCTTACCTTCATTAGTATAGTTACTCCAATAAAATTTAGAGTTTATTGAAGTAAACGGAGGATGTGGTGATCTAGTTATTAATCCCCTGTGTTTTATTTATGGCAGTCCTTAAAATAACACATTCATAATCAGGTGATGTGGTGCGGTATATTTTAAACTACAAACATTATTTGTGTCTCTGTATAGTATTATATGGCAAGTAAGGTTTTTCTTTATAGTGTCTGTGACTGGCACATAAGGATTGTCTGCACTTGTGCAATACATCATTTGGAACATTTTACAGTTGAATGATTGTTTTGGTAGCAGCCTGATTCTCCTCAAAATGCACATTTAGAGCTGGTTCTTGCTCAGCCACCACAGCATCAATATCAACAGGGACACACTCTCCAGAATTTTTTTTACTTCAGCATGCTTGACAGACCAATTGGGCAGATACTTGGTTTTGACTAACACGTTTGAGTGTTATCTTGTCATCATTCAATTTTATGTTTGGGTTGGTTCCACAATCACCATTTTAAAGGTTTAAGGCTCCAAAAAGGAACTTTAATTATTGAGGGAAAGTCCCATAAGCAATCAGTCCTGGTACTTGTTGTGTCTCAGGAAAGAGCATGACATGGAACGTGTTCTCATTGTCAGGCATTAACTATGCAGGCATGTAACATTAATTGTTCCAGACTGAAAGTGTTTTTGTACTACTGAGCTTTTGTTTATACTCTTAACTGATAGCTGCTATGGATCATTTGCAGAGCATATTATAGTTGCTATGGACCATTTGCATTTGCAGAGCAGACTATATCTGCTCTGGACCACCAGCATCTGTTGAGCTACCATCTACAAACTACAAAGCATCAGTGCCATTGACAGTCTCAGTATTGAGGGAAATGTAGCATATGTGGTATTGTTTGCATTTCTGTCTTCTCAGACACCAGGATATGTCCATGTTCTACCAAACTAAGAGTAGAATTGAGCAAGCCAATTCACACTTCTATGGATGGTTCACCTGGATCTTGGAAAGAAGCAGAACAGAAGCTACATAAGAAAAAGATGGATTTAATGATGTGGATGGTCCTCCTGATTTCATGCTATCCAAATAGCAGATATGGTCTCAATTCAACCCCTCGATACAGTCAGTGAACATTCAGTTTAAGAAAACTCGATCAAGCCTACATCATATTCAGTGTTTGGGTTCCTCAACATCCAGTGTGTCAGTCTGGACTGGAGTGTAGGGCTGTCAGTAATCTTGGTAGCTGCCACCTTTGAAACTATCATTCTTAAATCTCCAGTATTAGTATTCAAGAAGGCTGAACAAGAGCTGTTAGGTATATCCCCTGATGCAGCCACCTTTTAAATCAATAAATCTCCTTTTAAATGGAGAGATTGTGGAACGTACTCCAAAAGAAGTACTACATGATATGATGGCCACTAGCTCATTGGTACCAAAAAGAGATTTACCAAATCCACAAAGGGGCTCTCACCTTTTGACGAGTACTTCATTATATGCATAAATGTGCTAATGTTTCTCCATCTTCATGGTAACGTGTAAATTGATCCTGCTGCAGGGACCAGAGCTTTTAGTCTTGACATATTCACAGAGCCTTTTGTCTTGAAAGTCCCAGTTTCTAGATAGATATCAGAGATCTTAAAGAGGAAGAAGATAGTACTTTCATCATTCACTGGACCATATATTGAAAGGAGTAGAGAGTCCTTGCATTATCATTATAGAAGATCCCCCTCTAGATACTATATTGATGGTCCTTAACCAGAGGGTCCTAGGAGTATCATGAATAACTTCCCTATAGTGAGCCAGAGATTATATGAAGATACCATCCCTATAGATTTCCATCCATAGTGTACTTAACTAGAATGAGACTCACTGGTTTGATTTTGACATGTTTAATATTACCACAGATTTGGCAGCGTCTTCCAGTGGAACAGATCACTCAGCCATCCGCCTCAACAGTAGCAACTAAGGGGCTGTGCACACCGGCCATTAAGGCTGGCCTTGGGGTGGAGTCGGGGCATGGCATCCACATGATGCACACCCCAACTCTGGCCCCAGGGCAGCATGATGCCGCGTGCCACTCCACATGGCTCATGACATCACGGCACTCTTCTGGTGTCCACACGATGGCAGCACCAAAAGAGTACCTTAAAGTTCTAGCACCATGGCTATCGTACCCTGGAAAGGCCCAATTGGGGCCATTGTGTGCAGTTGCTGTGGCCCCAATCCAGGCAAGATGGAGGCAGCTGCAAGCCCTCCCTTATGAGTGGTTAGCACAGCCCCTTAGGCACCAATTGTGTCTCATACTTTAACAAGATGTGGTCCTGCCTGTTATATCACTATCAGGTTCGCAATTGAGTATTATACCTAACTCACATTCAGTTTGGGATAGTCATCCTCCAGCAATTCAAACTTCTCAAGTTGTGAAGGTACCTAATCCAGGAAATCAGAGCAACTATCAGTCAGAACAACCACTTAAGGAATCTGCAGAGACTTCCCATTCAGATTCTTAGGGGCAGAAAATGATTCAGCTTCAATACCAACAACCTAAGAACTAGGGGATCAGAGAATCCTTCTTCACTATCCGATGATATTCATCCTTTGCACAGAAAATGCTAAGGATAGCAAAATCACTCAAACTGCATGATAAATAACCAGAACATATAGTAACAGATCCTGTGAATTCAAAAGGCTCATCCAACAGCAGTCTCACTGTCTTTTGTGGAGGTAGTGTGTCACCATGGATGGGTAAATATAGTGGAAGAACAGTGCCCCATCCTGTAGATTGTAGTGGAAAACCCATAGCCTTAAGAAGACAAGCATAGCTAAGATCTCCCTGAGGCTGACAGCATGTTTTCCTAATATCACATTACAAGAGGCAGGAAAGAATAATAATAATAAGTTTTATTTCTATTTTCCCACCTCTCCCGATGGATCGAAGTGGGATTACAACAGTATTGTCAGGGTCCAACAACCACTGTCAACAACTCAAACGAGTCCTGTGGTTAAATCAGACCTTTTGAGCAGAGCTAGCAATTTTAGAAGTTGAAGCGTGGCTCCAAAAGCAGTTGAGATAACAGCAACTGGATGTCTTCCAGGAACTGAAGCAATGCAGGAACCTCCGGGGACACTTAGCAAAGCGATGCAAGACTTCTGCTGATAAACCATCAGAGAAGCCAAATCTCCCAAAGTGCTCTTTATTCACAGTGCTATAATACAAATACAGATCTCCAAACCATACCAAACCAACTCCTACTACAAACCCACAAGCTATCACTTGCAACCCCTGGGTTTATATAGACTCCAGACCATGTGGTCTCCCAAACCCAGTGAGTTCCTGTGTGTAACCATGACAAGTGTCCCCTGTTCAATCCAGCCGTAGTTTCATCATCCATGGCTATGTGCACCTAGACACTAAAGTGTCCTTGAGCCAATGAGCATCAGCTGTGCTGATCAACCTTGTCCTTCTGCTGAAATGCTCATGGTCAAACACACACACATCAAGCATTTCCCTGTGTGCTGTGTTTTAACCCTTCAAATCCCTGACAAGTATTTCAACAACTCATATCTAAAATTACAAAATGTCTAAAATTACAATTTAAAAACAATTTAAAACCTTGTAATAACAAAGTATGACAGTACAATATGTAAACCACAATACATCCTGTGATAAAGTTATCTTAATTTTTCCTGAGTTGAAGTTTTCTTCTGATTTTATAGGAGATCGGGGGGTATGCTTGCTGGAAGAGGTGTGTTTTTAGTGCCTTCTTAAAGGCATCTAAAACTGGAATCCTTCTGATCTCTTCCGGAAGATTGTTCCAAAGCGTGGGAGTCATAGCTGTGTATGCTCTTTGAGAAGTAGTTACTAGTCTGACTTTTGTGTGAACCAGTAGATTCTTCCCAGTTGTTCTGAGAGTGTGGGGCGGATTGTACCAGGAGAGACGTTCCCTCAAGTAACTGGAGCTCAAGCCATATAGGGCTTTAAAGGTAATGACCCCGTCTAGGACTGGATGGCAAATTTCCCTGCCTGGACCTGGGGTACCTATCACGTGTACCTCTGTTTTCTCTGGATTCAATCTGAGTTTGTTTTCCCTCATCCAGTCCATTACTGACCCTAGGCAGGTGTCCAGAGGAGAGATACCATCCTTAGTCACTGTATCAGTCGGAGACATAGAGAGATAGATCTGGGTGTCATCAGCGTACTTTTAACACCGTGCCCCATGTCTCCAGATGATCTCACCTAGTGGCTTCATGTACATTTGAAACAGCATGGGGGACAGAATGGCGCCCTGGGGGATGCCAGATGTCAGCTCTCTTTTGCGAGAGCAGCTGTCCCCCAGCCTCACCATTTGGAATCTACCCGAGAGGTAGGAGCAGAACCACTGGAGCGCAGTGCCCCCGATACCTAACTCTCTCAGGTGTTCCAGAAGGATACCATGGTCTATGGTATTGAAGGCTGCTGAGATGTCCAAGAACACCAACAGGGTCACACTTCCCCTGTCGATGCCCAGATGGAGATCATCGACTAAGGTGACCATGGCTGTCTCAACTCCGTAACCCGCCCTAAAGCCAGTTTGAAATGGGTCCAGATAATCGGTTTCATCCAAGACAGCTTGGAGTTGGAAGGCCACTGCCCTCTCGATCACTTTGCCCAAGAATGGTAATAAAGAGACCGGTCTATAGTTATTTCTGATCAGGGAGTCTTGGGAGGGTTTCTTTAAAAGTGGTTTCACCATCGCTTGTTTCAGAGTAGATGGAAATACTCCCTCCTGAAAGGATGCATTTCTTATAAGCTGTAAGGATTGCATCACCTCCCTGAACGGTCAACCAAGAAGGGCAAGGATTGAGAGGGCAAGTCGTCTTCCTTACGTTTCCAAGGAGTTTGTCCACGTCATTGGTATTTACAAATTCAAGGTGATGCAGTTTACTTCTGTTTACAGAGTCACTGGTTATCTCTCCTATTGATTCTGCCGAAATGCCAACGTCAAGATCAGCCCTTATCTGAGAGATTTTATCAGCGAAGAAATCATTGAAAGCGTCACAGCAGGCTGTAGTGGGTTCTAGTAAAGGGTTCAGGGTGGAAGGTAGTTGAGTTAACTCCTTAACCACCTTGAACAGCTCTGGACAAGACTCCGCCAATGCAATCCATGCAGCATAGAATGAATTCTTTGTTGCATCAATTGCCACTCCATAGGAATGCAACATCTTCTCTTGGCAAAATTTTATAAGGAGGATTTGCCTTTGTCTTCCTCTGAGACAGTGTGACTTGTCCATGGTAACCCAGTTAATTTTCCTGGCCGAAAGGAAATTTGAACCTTGGTCTCCAGAGTCCTATTCCAACACCCAAGCAACTACACCATGCTGGTTCTCCTAATATTGATATTCAGCATCTAAGATGTATTGCTTAAGTGGTGTTCTGGATGTCTGAAAATCCAATGAGATAAGATGTCCAGAGGGGAGACCATATAGCTGGAGCTTCTGGGAAATCTTTAGAGACCATCTTGATTTGAAACTACGTATTCTGTAGGATAAGGAAAGCAAAATCTCCAGGAGAGAAAAACAACTTCAGCCAGAAGTTGAATATGGCAAACCATACTGTAGTTTCATTCTTCTGAAGGTCAACTTCTGTGGAGTATTGTGTTTGAAATTCAAGAGGTCACTTGAAGGATGTTCCTCAAAAATGTGGATTGCACTACCTCAGAATTATAGAAATTAGAATAAGGGCCCAATTGTGCACAATATAAAAGCTGATTTAATGGTTTGGCCTCAAACAGCCTACGCAGTTATGGGTAAGCAATTTGTTCTTAAGTGTCTATATGGAGATTAGGTAGCGGGTGTATAATGTTAGGTGAAGTGAATTTGCATATGGATAGTTATTGGCTGAGACTGAATGAAAATGGAAAATATTAAAAATGATGTTGGAAAGCAGATGAGAGGGTTATGGAAGATAAGATTCAGAGTTTGAAGGTGAGGGGAGAGAGACCAGAGATTGTGACTGAATGAGGCAAGATCGTTATATAGCTGAATAGTTTGTTAGTAGTGTACAAAAATGAAAGAAACTGCAAGTATTTATGTTCTGGGGTAAAGAAAGAAATAATATTCATGTAACATCTTACCTATATAAAAGTGTGTGTGTTTGTCTGCCTCTATCATTGCTCTAGGACCATAAAACCAAAACATCTGAATGTTACCTATGATAGTTACTTTTGTTATTAAAACATATTAGTGGATTGTAATTAATTAAAAACTGTCCTAAATCCTATTTTAATAAACAAAGAATAAATTAATTGAATCAACTCTACCTTGATAAATCAGTGCTTATGGTAGTTTTCTTAATTCAGTGGTCCAACTCTAGTTGGGGCTAACAATAGGTTTCAGGCAATTGACCATGCCTTGAAGTACCACGTTGAGTCTGCCACTGCATAGTTAACACCAGGGTTCTTGGAAGTAAAAGACCTCATAAACCTTGAGATTTCTTCCCAATACTTACAAATTGTTATGTATGCTCCTAGAACCTAGCTACTTAAATCTTGCTTCTTCTGTGTTCCCTTGTTGGAACAACAGAGATCCTACTGTTGTTTTACTCAGGTGTTTGGAGAACTTTGCATGCTCTTTACTCCAATTAGGAGAGAGAGGTGAGGGGGAATTAGAAAAGTTGGATACGGATTTTCCGAGATGTGATCTAAAAAGTAATGTTTCCAAGTTATGTCCTGTCTAAATTTGGGAACCTAGCTATAGAAAATTTAAAAGAGAAAATTTGCACATTCCTGGTAGGGGTGGAGGCCCAAAGTCCCCCAGCCCTGCCCTTATGTCTGGTTGATTTCCACCTGGCAGGGAACAGTCTTTACTGATAAAGGCTCTTCAGGTGCAGAAAGTACTTGGAGAGCATCTAGCTGTGAATTCTGGGAAAACCCCAACCCTGGACTTTTGCCCAGTCTATTTCCACCTGACCTAGGAAGACATGACCTTGACTGATTCCAGCTGCTATAAAAACCATGAGCATGAAGGCTTAGGTGACAAAGGCCCGTTACACACGGGCTTAAAAGTACACGCGGAGCGCGTACTAGGGTTAAGGTGGGGCGGTGCTTCCGCACCGCCCTAACCCTAGCACACGCTGCATGTGCACAAAATGGCGGCGGCTGTTCTACACGGCCGCCGTCATCGATACGTCACGGCTGCGCCGCCTCTAAACGGAGTGGCGCGGTTGTGATGTATTGGGGTTGCGGCAGGGCACCTAGGGCGCCCTTTCCGCGACCCCAGAAGGAGCTCTGTTTCGGAGCTCCTTCCTGGTTTGGTCCGCTGGGCGCAGCCTTTAAACGGCTGCGCCCAGCGGACCAAAGGAGAAAGGGGCCAAACGGCCCCTTTCTTCTTCTCCCGGCCGCCGCGGGGTGTCCTTGGGGCTTGAAGCCCCAAGGACACCCCTTTCCAGCCTGCGGGGAAGGGGCCTTTTGCCGCTTCCCTGCAGCCTGGAAAGCGGCGGATTGGGGCTTCAGCGGCTGCCGCTCTGGCCACTGAGGCCCCGATCCAGCGGAGAAAGTTGCGCCTACAGGCCGCCCCTAAGGGGCGGTCTGTAACGCGCCAAAAGGGCTGAAGAAGGGTTGATGAAGAAAAAGAAGAGCAAGCAAGAAAAAGGAGGGTAGAGAAGAACGTGGTGACATGAAGGTGTAACTAATTTTTTTAATCAACTGGGTACTTTCACTTGTATGTAA
Organism: Sceloporus undulatus; assembly: GCF_019175285.1. Lineage (NCBI taxonomy): Eukaryota > Metazoa > Chordata > Lepidosauria > Squamata > Phrynosomatidae > Sceloporus > Sceloporus undulatus. The sequence goes on from NC_056525.1 coordinate 95,532,534, forward strand.
TACAGTTACATTTATTATTTAACATAACAATGAATGCTGCCTGGTCACTAAGCAGGAGCCACTAACTAGAACAGCCTTATATGCAAACATAGAAGAAATGGATAGTGTGAGGATCCTGGTGGCAGCAACACCCTCAGATGGGATTTCTAAAGATGATGGTTAACAATAGGATCACAACAGTTCAGTCATTAAAGTATGTCTGTTAAGGGACTGTTAGGGAGGCTGAAAAATAAAAGTAATATATAAATGAACTCTATATAAAGAGTAAATGTTACGTATATAGAGAGACTTTTAGAATAAAGGAGGAATGAGAAATGCAGCTTTATAGCTTAAAAATAAACTTCTATAACTGCTGCTGAAAACTTTTGAAACTAATTTTAATTTTATATTGCTGATCTGTATATGTATGCATGGTTCATTGATTGCTTAGGAGAACATTAATGTAAATATGTTTATTTACTATAGTCAGAGATATATTTTATGATGTTACATTTACATATTTTTATTTATACAGTAATCTCTCTTGATTATGCTGATGCTTCAAATTCATTTAAAGCAGTTTAGGAAACAATTTTGTTGATGCTGGAATGGATTAGACTGGGACGTTAATAGAGTAATATTAGAGAGAGAGGTACTGGGTGTTGGGTGTCTGTCATGGTAGAGGCCCCTGCTGTTCCGATTCTGCTGTTCTCTATACAAGGAGAAAGACCCATGCTATGTAACAGCATAGATCTCCCCAGAGTTTGGAAAGTTTTTTTTTTCAAAATAATTTTTTTCTGTTAACTATTACAGTATTTGAAAAACAACCTGTTTCTATTATTCATTATGATGATAAAAACAGTTGACTCATCATGTTATTTTTCAATGCTCATTACTTTCCCATTGCTTCCTGTTATGTCAGTTACCTTTAGTATCCTATGGCATAACACTTGAAAACATCCTGCCTATTAAAATGGCCTCAAATGTAATTCATGAAAAATAACTAGATCTCTTACTCATTACCCCAATAAAGTAACAATAAAGTGCTCTCACTTGTTACCAAGATGGTGTCTGCATGGGCTTGGATATTCTGGGAGCAATCTGAAGTATCCTAGTCCTAAAGCTGTCTCGGTCTCCCCCCCTCCCACCCCCATTACTTGGGACCTTCCATTTTGACACCAAGTAGCTGTTTACATGTGCATCTCACTGTGCCATTCAGTGCCAGTACAGCTGCCATACACTGCACACTATGAAGTCAAAATGAGGCGCGTAGCCTTGATAACAAGGCTGGGCACCTTGTTCTGACCTCAGAGTGAGCGACATGTGATGGTAGTATCAGGAGGCACAGTAGGACACATTTTAAACAGCCTCCTTGTGTGTAATGGAGAGCTTTGGGTCTTCCAGGAAGATCTGGAGCAAACAGAGTTTTTAAAATACTGTACTGTACATTTTAACAGGTATATTGTTTGTGAACAGGCTGGACTTATCAGACTGTTCATGCCTGATTCAGGGATTGGGCCCTGCATTGTCCAGTCTCCCTGCCAAGAGGACAATGAGTGGCTGTTTGTCCCATGCAGACAGGGGCCTTATTTTGAAAATGTATTTTAGTTGCAGTTCTGGTTTTGGTCAGAGGAAACTACTTATAGTTATCAGTTTTAATCACTGGGTCTGTCTGGCTGAAAAGCCCAGGGAGATATTTACTACCACCTTGCTCCCTGGCTAGCACTAACCAGTAGAGCTGGGGTTTAATTGGTTGGTCTTGTTTGTAATTCCCCACTAGTCTCACTCAGGTTTGTTCTGTCTGTCCTAGGGACAGCAATGTGATCAAATTCAATACATTGCCTTATTTTATTTTTGTTTGAGCTGAATGATTTGTTTGACTTTTTAGTTATTTCAAGATTCCTGGACACTGAACAACTACTTTCGGTTTTAGTTCAAATTCCAAAACAGGATACGGTATGTTTATAAATACTTTTTAATTGATACGTATTGAATAGCTGTTATTTCTCTTTTTCACACACTTCAGTATTTATTGTGAGAAAAACTGATCCTTGAAAGATGCATCCTTAAATCACAATTGATAGCATTATGCATTTTGCATTTTAAATTTGTGTACATTTATTATCAGAATAGGAATCAGATCTAAATCCCCTAGATTTTCAGAAGTTGTAAGATACCAATATTAAACGTATAGAATGTCAGAATATAATGCAATAGATACTTTACTTCAGACCTACACAACTTGTCAGAAGGTAGGGGCCAAAATTAAAATAGGCTAAACTTCTCCAGACTGCTGATAGGTTTTTAGTAGCTCACCTTTGAAGTAAATGTATAATTAATGAATAAACTATTTTAATTATTATTATTAATAATATAATTATTTCCACCCTGCTCCTCCTTTGCCCAGCCCTCTCCTTGGGAGTAGGCCAAGTAGTGGAGAAGCCTAGAAGAGTGAACATTTGCTTGTTCTCCTCCATCGCCGCCTGCCTCTTTCCTGGGAGAAAGCCTAGATGTGAAGGAGGTTCAGCAGTATGTGTTTGCCCTTCCTCCTCCTCTGCTGGCTGACTTTTTCCCAGGAGAAAGCCCAGCTGTGGAGGAGGCTCAGGGGCATGCATTCGCTCTTCCTCCATCTCCGCCAGCTGTTTTTTTCTGAGGAGAAAACTGGGCAGTAGAGGCGCCTTGAAGTTGTAACAGACTACCCAAAATCCTTTGGTGAGACACAAACAGCCTGCAGGCCATATCTTGTGCAGACCTGCTTTACATTATTCTATTCTCAAAAGATTTTAAATGTATTACATTGGTTTTAAAAATCCACACAATGTGCTTAACTTTAATTCATTTATACACAGTATGCAAAGTGATCTTGTAGCAAATGCCTGCGCATCTGAGGAAGTAGATTCAAGTCTACAAAAGCTCATACTTCCAGCTTGTCTCTTTCAGTTAGTCTCAAAGGTGCTGCAAGATCCTTTTGCATACTGATTTTCCAAACTAACAAGCCTATGTCTTTGAATTCAGTTATGCACAGCTATTCTATTCAGAAAAGCAAACTGTTTTTAATGTAATTTTATACCTTATAATGTTTTTATGAACTGCCATAGATACACTTTTGTAAATTGAAAGTCAAGATTTAAATTACAATTTTTGGTAATTTTATATCTTATGTTGTTGTGAGCTGCCATAGATGTGCTTTTACAAATCGAATGGTAGGATATAAAGTATTTATAAAAATAAATAATGCATCCTGACTGTTTCTGAATGCTAAGTAATAACAAGAGTTTCCTATGTTATGAAGCTGAAACATTCCTGTTCTATGAAAGCATTTACTCAATTATCTTATGCTGATTCCCAATGAAACATTCCTCCTTAGAGCTTACAGGTGCTATATCTTGGTTTTCATATCATTAAGTTAAATAATTTTTAAAGAACACATTGAATATGTTAATAGAAATGGTATGTCCACAAGGAACTATACAATAGATAAATGATATTGCCTTGCCCCCCCCCTCCCAGCAGTACAGTAAAGACGTTGAGAGGTTAGTTTTCAAGAGTTGTGTACCTTACAGGGTATACACTTCCTTGTCTATGAGTGGTGCTTTTTCACTGTCTCTATGATAGTCTTAGGACCATTCCAGTTCTATATCAGAAGAAAACAAATGGAACCCTGCACTGCAATATAGCAATAGATCTCCCAGCTCTAATAAAAATGTTCCTGATCAGAATTTCACTTACAGTGGATGGAAGACTATTTGGGAAGCACTCCCTTTTTCTTTTATGTTCTCTGCAAAAATGATCCTTTTCTGTTTTCTCCTCTTGAAACGTCCTGTACATTGTATATATAGTTATGAAGAGGAGGTTTTTAATTGCATGGACCACATACCCATTTCTCTCGATTTGTTCTTTCACGATTCTGTAAGCTGTTAGAGGCTCAAGTCCAATATCCTCTTAGCTGCCATTGTTTTCCTTTTTTATTTTTCTCTTGTTTTTCTGATTGATAAACTCAATATCCCAAGATACTCACAGGGCCTTCTCAAGCCCTTAAAATCATAATCATAATCATCATCCCCCACAATAATTTACAAATGAATGTATTTCTGTTTACCTGCATACTACCCCAAATATGCAAGAATGGTTAACTAATTTTTGTGTGGCTCTGTATTGTTTCAATTTGAGAATAGGAGAGAGAATTACAAAAGAATGCAGCAGTGAGGGTTTAATGGTGTACGATTCTTACAAGATACAATCCTGCCCATTTATGTACGTCTAAGGAAAATATTTTGAATTATTGGATTATTAAGCATCTACTGTTAGTGACGTTAGAGGCTGTATCTCTTGTTCTTTTCCTGTTATTATTCCTTGTTGCTCTCCATTTTGCTTCAAAACTGACATTTATAGGATCACCTGATATCAAGGCTAGGAGAATCATAACGATGCAACAGTGCCAACCTAGAAAAAGTAGGAATGAGTGGTTCAGTAAGAAAAAGAAATAAGTTAACATTTCTAATTAAACCTGCAGTGGAAATATGGGTGACAACTGAACTATAGGGAATAATAATGGTAAACACAAGAAAATCTAGGCCACATTATGTTAAAGGAGCAATAAAATCATGATAAAGTGTATATCTTCTTTGCTTTCTAACAGTTTAATGCATCTGAATCGAAGATAACAAATTTAATTTATCTGAAGCATACCCTGGAACTTGTGGAGCCTTTGAAGGTATGTTCTATATAAATGCCAATTACTGTTATCACTAGATCCTAGGAATCTCAAACTAGAGATTCTTCTTGTCCCTAACACTTTGTATCACTATTTTATTTAGCCTTAGGAGTAATTTGCTATCTGTTGCATTTCACTGCCACCATCACAGAGGGTCAGATGTGGGGCTCTGTCACACTGTATAAGTAAAACATTATTACTCCACTTTAACTGCCATGGCTGCATCTTGTGGGATGCTGGGCATTGTAGTTTGATGAGCACCAGAGCTCTCTGGCTGAGCCTTCTAAATAGTCCTGCATAAACTGCAAATCCCAGGATTCCATAGGATGGAAGTTAAAGTGGAATCATAGTGCTATAACGATATAGTGTGGTATGGCCTGTGGAACTGCAGGCACTAGCTTAAAGATAGATGGCAAGGTGTCACTTTGTTCTCTAAAGTGCTTTACTATTCATATTCAAAACAACCCATTACTCAGGCTAAAATTAAATTCCTAAACTGCCCACTCCTGCATATTTGTATGCTTAACTTTATTCATTTCTTGCTTATCTTCACGTAGCTGTCTGACCATTTTTAATGTGTCAGTGTCTAGAATTGTATAATACAGTAGGCTAGAATTTACTGTAGAGCTTACTCCTTGGCCATTTAAAGCCTTGCCAATTTTCCAGAAGCTCAAGAGGAATGGAACCAGGAAGGAGGTTCCATACGGTATAGAAAAAGCCCTGTCTCATGTACTCATCAACCTTGTTTCTTGGCACATGCAACAGAGAATCCTCTGAGGATCTGAAACAGCAGGCAAGGTTATGTAAGAGGACTTGATCTTTGAAACAATTTACAGCTTTCTGCATCAAAATGAGCACCTGGAAGTGATCTTAGATGCAGACTGGAAGTCAGTGCAATTGGTGTAATATATGATTTCTAACAGTCTGACAACAAAAACTGTAAACTTCCAAATGCTTTTCAAGGGCTGATGGATATAGAGTACATCAAGAGGTATGACTAGACCCAGCATAACCAAGAAGTAAATAAAGCATGAACCACTGTGGGCAGCTCAGCCCTTCAAAGAAGTCGGCTGCAGTTAGCACACCAACTGAAACTGGGCAACCACACTCTTAGCCATAGCATCCATTTGGCCTCCCAGATGTAATGTTAGGACTAAGAGCCCCTCCAAAATGTGAACCTGGTCTTTTAGTGGGAGTGTAACCCCATCCATGATAGTCTGTAATCCCGATCACTTTTGTTTTATCTGGATTAAGCTGCATTTTTTCCACCCACACCTTCATTACATCCCAACAATGATTCAGGATTTCCACAGTACAATCCCATGCACCCTACTCAGATATAATCCCATTTAATTTAAAACTATTGTTTATAAATCCTGTCCAGTTTATCTGAGAAATATAATTGAAATCAATAGAATTTTCTTCTGAATAAGTATGTATGCAACTGTGCTATATGAAAACCAAAAGTTATAAAATTCATTAAAACTTGTGGACATTTTAAAATATAATTTTTTATGTTAATTTTAACAGGATGCATTAAAAAGCTATAAAACACCATTGTTAAAGGCTTATTGTAGTTCTTTGGAAGACAACAGGTACTGTATCATAAATACAATCTTGTCTTGAGCAGTATTACTGTTAATGTCTTCTGTTGCATATTTATTACAAGTTTTACTTTTTTACATAAAAATCTTCTAATTATTTTTTCTGTTTTAATTTCATTGTATTCATTACTATGACACTGATGTATTACTTGGGGCTTGTGTGTTATTTTTATTGTTCTTATGTTTGTTGTTACCCACCTCGATCCAATACAGGGAGAGGCGGGATACAAACAATTATTATTATTATTATTATTATTATTATTAAATTAAATAAATTTAATTAAAATAAGGAATAAAATTGGAATTATTGGCAGTATTTCTTCAATAGTCTTTATGTCCTTGCATAAAGACCTTTGAATTAAACCATTTTATTGATTGAATTAGTTGATTGAATTACATGAAAGTTAGAGAACATATTACATAGAACATATTACGTATTCATTAGTAATGTTATCTAATGTCTCTCACCTCAGAAGCTGTCTTTTATGTATAAAAAATCTAAACCAAATTGCTGGAAATGTTCACATAATCCGGGGTCATGTTTCCACATGTGGTGGGAAGGCAAGGTAGCTAAAAAATTCTGGGTGGAAATATATAATATAATGATAAAAGATCTAAAGATACAAATAATCTTTCATCCAGAAACAATGTTACTAGGCATATTAGATAACAAAATAAGGAGAAAACATGGAAAATTAGTGTTCCATTTACTTTCCTATGCCAGAATTGTATATGCAAGACAATGGAAGACTAATACTGTACCAAGTATGGATGAGTGGCTGAATAAAGTATACGAGATAGCGGAACTTGATGTAATGACAAGTGGAAAGCTAGGAAGAATGGAGGAATGTGTTAAGAAAGAATGGAAATCAATTTTTGATTTGCTGAAAATGAGATGGCAAGGGATCACAGTCCTGTAACTATAGTATTATTCCTGAAAGGAGTTAAAGCTAGGATGTTGTAATTATTAATGCAACCAGAACTATAATGACAGATGCTGTATAAAGAAAGGGCAAAAAGAGGAAAACCATGTATCATTTTACCCACACAATTTAAATTAAAGGTGTAGAAAATGTACTAGTACAAAGCCACAACTATTTTAGTTTATCTAATGACCGATATTATTGAAATTGTATGATAAAGTGGCATCTTATTTTATATGATTTGTCGTGAGAAGAACAATATAAAGTGTAAGGTTAACATTTAGAGTAACACCTAGATGAAACACCTGTAGCTTGAAATAAGATGAAGCCAAACAGGAGGAAAGATTGATTTGTTATGTGTTTTTTTTAGGAAAAATCAATGGTCAAATCACAACGTTTTATGTTATGTCTGTTATGTATTGTAAATAGGTAACTGTGTAATGTCTACTTGTAAGGTTGGAATTTGTAGTCATATATTGTCTTTGTGTCAATACACTTTATAAAAACTAAATATATAAAAAAGTAATGTTATCTAATGGGCTGCTAGTGCCGTTATAATAACATATTTTAAAAATATACTTTATATGCTTGACTATAAGTTGATGGCAGGTTTTGGGGCCACAGTTGTAGATTTTGCCATAACCCGTGGATAAGTCAAGGGTAAAACTTGGAGGCTCCTTCAGTATGTGTGTGTGCAGCAAGAGAGACTAATTGAGTCTTTTTGCTTCAGCGTTTCAACTTTGGTTTCACTCTTGACTCCTCGGAAACAGCAGACAGCATGGGTGGGAGAGGGACTCTGTTTAACAGCAATCAGTCACTCAGGACTTTTTCTGCTTGGCTAAAGAGAAAAAGAAACTGCTCTCTCAACCGCATGGGGAAATCTGTAAGAGCTGCTATCACATTACCATATTGACCTGTAAATAAGTTGACTTGGGATTTGGGGGTCAATTTTTGGGCATAAATTTTTAGACTTATAGACATGTATATACGGTACATATCAACTTTAACTTTGGGGCTCGACAGACTGCCCCTTGGAGCAGTGTCCTGCTGCCCCTTTCAGTGGCAAATCAGGGCTGCGGCAATTACATGCCGTGGCCCTGATCTGGCAGTTTTCTGGCACTAAAAAGAATGGCAAAATGCCACTCCTTTTAGTGCTGGCAAAAACGTGCTCTTGTTGCCACCTCTTTTAAGTGCTCCTTTGGCACACCTCATTTAAACGCTGTGCCAAAGGAGTACTGTGATGGTTCCTGCTGTGCAGTTGGGCGCACAGCATGATGTCGGTGTCAGGCCAGCATTGGGGCATATGGCATGCAGATGCTACGCCCCTACTCTGTCCTGAGGCCGGTATTAAACACTGGTTTGTTCAGCCCCTTAGTGAATACTAAGTAATTCTTAGTTAAGTAGAAATAATTCTTGGGATTCAGAGTTTATGTTGTATGTTGTTGTTGTTGTTGTTGTTGTTGTTGTATGCCTTCAAGTCATTTCTAACTTATATATGACAGTTATTAGCATGTTTAAAATATATAGCATTTCAACAATACTTTATAATTGTTTTAGATTTGGAATCATACTTGAAAAGATAAAAACTGTTATTAATGATGATATAAGATATACAAAAGGTTGTCTGAATATGAGAACTCAGAAGTGCTATGCAGTAAAGCCTAATATCAATGAATTTCTTGATATAGCACGAAGAACATACACTGAAATTGTGGATGATATTGCAGGTACCTTATTACTTAAGTGTGTGATATTAGAGTATAGAATGATAAATATTATTTACAAGAATGTATTCTCTTTAATGACATTTATAGCACAATACGGTTGTTGTTGTTGTTGTTGTTGTTGTGTGCATTCAAGTCATGACCAGTTTATGATGGCCCCTCATTTATAATGTGGCCCATTCTTTTGGAAAATGTTCCTTTCCTTGCATTTCTAAAATGACTGTCAATTTTTTCTGTGTCTACTTTGCTTGGGTAAGAGCTTAAAATTTTAAAAGTGTGAGCCATTCTTTTGTTCATTGGGATGAGGAGGAGGAGCTAGAAGACTCTGCTGGGAGAGGAATTCTAGGACATTCCTTGCAAAAGAGGACCCTGTTTTTTTTGTGTCCACTTTGCTTGGGTAAGAGCTTAAAATTGTGTGAGCCATTTCTTTTGGTCACTGGGAGGAGGAGGAACAGAAGACTCATTCTACAGAAGTTGTGGTAGAGGCGCGCACCTAATGGCATGCGGATTTTTCTTTTCACATTAATTTTTATTTTTTTATAGGCAAGGAGGGTTTGGAGTACAGAGGAGAAGTCACCTTGGCACAGTGTTGGAGGACATCTCCTTCAATTTTACACTTTACTTTTGACTACTCCCTTAAGGGGCTTGTGGGGACTTGCTCAGAGGAAGTGAGTCAGATACTTGCCTCTGGAACTAGCTAGTAGCCAGGAGTGCTGTACATAACTAGAGTCCCAGTTGAGTGAGCTCTTTAACAGAGTTTGGGGGCAAAGGCCAGGCCCACAGGGGTTCTTTACACTGGTGTTTAACAGGGGAAGCCCACAGTCTTGTTCAGTGCCTCCTTAAGACTTTTCAGTAGGGACACTGAGGGACCTGTTGCAGTCACCTGCAACACTTGTGGGATGTTTGTCTTTTTGCCCACAGATGTGGGGAACTTCACCTGCACTAAGTGCAAGTTGGTAGCCCTCTTAGAAGAGAAAGTACAGCAGCTGGAGGCCCAGGTAGCAACAGTTCAGCATCATAGGGAGCAAGAGGTTTTCCTGACCAGAACAGACCAGACGATCCTGAACGGAAAACACACAGAGGAAATGGCTGGGGTGGAGGAGGTCAGTTCACATACTACAGAAGTAGACAGTTGGAGGAAGGTCACACACAGAAGTAGGGAAACCAGGGAACATTCTGTGAGCTTGCAGCTGCAGAATCAATTTGCATCTCTCTCTATTATCAAGGATGATGAGGAACAGCAGCAGGGACAGACTTCAGGGACAGAGCAGGGGACCCTGAGATACCACCAAAGGGAACAACTATGCCAAGCCTCAGAAGAGGCGTGTGTTGGTCATGGGGGACTCCTTGTTGAGAGGCACTGAACCAGTGGTTTGTGGATCTGACAAGATGTCTCGGGAGGTGTGCTGTCTCGCTGGGGCAAAGATCTGTGATGTGACAGAGAGGCTGACAAGACTTGTCAAGCCTACTGACTGTTACCCCTTTCTTTTGGTTCATGTGGTAACCAGTGATACTGCAAGGCACAGCCTTCAGAATAACAGAAAGGATTATGAGGCTCTGGGTAGGAAGCTGAAAAAAATGGATGCACAGGTTGTCATCTCATCTCTTCTCCCAGTTGAAGGGCTTGGTCCAGGAAGGAAGAGGAAAGTAGCATAGGTGAATAACTGACTCCACAGATGGTGCCGCCAAGAACGATTTGGATTTTTGGATCATGGTCTGAGGTTCCATGAGGAGGGACTTCTGGCAAGGGATGGGTTGCATCTCATGCCATTTGGCAAAAACGTTTTTGCCAATAGTCTCAAAAATTTGATCAGGAGGGCTTTAAACTGAGTTATGTGGGGGAGGGAGACAATATTCTGGAAGGCAAACGGGCTGGAGAAGATAGTCAAACTGTCATAGAGGGAACAAGACAAACAGTGCAAGGATCCAAAAGTGGAAGGCAAAAAACTTGCACGGGCAGCAAGTAAAGGGGACACATGGTCTAAGATGTCTCTACACTAATGCACAGAGTATGGGGAATAAGCAAGATGAACTTCAACTCCTGGCACAACAAAGTAAATATGATATAATAGGCCTCACTGAAACCTGGTGGGATGAGTCTCATGATTGGAATGTAGAAATAGAGGGGTATAATCTTTTCAAGAGAAACAAGCCAAACAGGAAAGGAAGAGGAATAGCCTTATATGTCAGGGACATTTACACCAGTGAAGAGATCCAGGACATCAATCCTGGAAGCCAGGTGGGGAGCATCTGGATAAAAATTAAAGGGGAGGGAAACAACAGGGATGTTATTGTGGGAGTCTACTACAGACCCCCAAGTCAGATGGAGGAATTGAATGATGCCTTTCTAGCACAGATGAGCACACATTCAGAAAGGAGAGATATAGTAGTGATGGGTGACTTCAACTATCCTGATATTTGCTGGAAGTCAAATTCAGCCAAATCCTCAAGGTCTTGCAAATTCCTCACTTGCCTTGGAGACAATTTCATTGTCCAAAAGGTGGAAAAGGCAACAAGGGGATCAGCTATTTTGGATCTGATCCTAACCAACAGGAATGACCTAGTTAATGGGGTGCAAGTGGTGGGATCCTTAGGTGGAAGTGACCATGTTCTCCTGGAGTTTGTTATACAGTGGAAAGGAGAAGCCAGGCATAGTCAGACACACATTTTAGACTTTAGGAAAGCTGATTTTAGTAAAGTTAAAGAAATACTGGGGGTGATCCCATGGTCAGCAGTACTAAAAGAGAAGGGAGTTCAAGATGGATGGGAGTTTCTCAAGGGGGAGATACTGAAGGCACAATTTCAGACAGTTCCAATGAGGAAGAAAAATGGGAGATGTCTCAGGAAACCAGGATGGATGACTAAGGAACTTTCAATTTTGCTAAGTTTTAATCGGAACATGTATAAGAAATAGAAAAATGGGGAAATCACCAAAGAGGAATTCAAACAAATAGCTAGCGTGTGTAGAGATAAAGTCAGAAAAGCTAAAGCACAGAATGAACTCAGGCTTGCTGGATAGGTTAAGAACAACAAAAAGGTGGGTTTTTTTTGGATATGTCCTCAGCAAAAGGAAGAAGAAGGAAATGGTAGGGCCACTGAGTGGAGAAGATGGCAAAATGCTAACAGAGAACAGAGAAAAGGCAGAATTACTGAACACCTTCTTTGCCTCAGTCTTCTCAGAAAAGGAAAAGGGTGCTCAGCCTGAGGATAATGGAGCAGAGGACAGAATAGGGGAATTTCAGCACAGAATAAGTAAAGAGATAGTACAGGAATACCTGGTTAATCTAAACGAATATAAATCTCCAGGACCAGACGTACTACATCCAAGGGTATTAAAAGATATCCTTGGCAAATGTAATATTGGAGCCATTGGCAATAATCTTTGAGAAGTTCCGGAGAACAGGAGAAGTGCCAGCAGACTGGAGGAGGGTCCCACTCAAAAGGAGAAAAAAGAGGATCCAGCAATATCAACCATTAGTCTGACATCAATACCAGGAAAGATTCTAGAGCAGATTATTAAACAGAGAGTCGGTGAACATCTAGAAAGCATGCCATAATCACAAAAAGTCAACATGGTTTCAGAAGAAAGAAGTCATGCCAGACAAATCTAATCTCTTTTTTAAAATAAAATTACCAGCTTATTAGATGAAGGGAATGCTGTGGATATAGTATGTCTTGATTTCAGTAAGGCTTTTGACAGGGTTCCCCATGACATTCTTGCAAACAAGCTAGTGAAATGTGGGCTAGACAATGTAATTGTTACATGGATTTGTAATTTTAAAGCAAGTCTAGTTGCTACTGTAAAGTCGAAGGCTTTCATGGCCGGCATCCGTAGTTTTTTGTGGGTTTTTCGGGCTATGTGGCCATGTTCCAGAAAAGTTTCTTCCTGACGTTTCGCCAGCATCTGTGGCTGGCATCTAAAGACCATTGTGTATCACTGCACAGTCAGCATTCATCTGCAGTGTAAAAGAAATGAATAGAAAAAATAAGATGAAATCCCCCAAAGTTTCTTCCTGACGTTTCGCCAGCATCTGTGGCTGGCATCTAAAGATGCCAGCCACAGATGCTGGCGAAATGTCAGGAAGAAACTTTTCTGGAACATGGCCACATAGCCCGAAAAACCCACAAAAAACTAGTTGCTACTACTTTTTTCTGTATATCCCCCCCATATGTTATTACAGACTTGATTTGTGAACATTTTCTGAAAGTTTGTTCAACATTAAAATGAGATATATTGCCAGGTTGTCCAATAGGATTTGTTAAACACTGATGGTTCTTTTAAAAGCTCCTGATCCATTTTATTTCTTTCTGTTGATCATATTTATGAAATAAGAGATGACTAGCCTCTTAATTTCCCCTTGAATAGCCTCTTTTAGTTGTCAAGTCATGTCAAGTTCCATTCTTTGGGGGATTTCATCTTATTTTTTCTATTCATTTCTTTTACACTGCAATAAAAATTAATAAAAGAAAAGTTTAAAAATTGTTATTGGTTTAATTTTTCTTGATACATCTTCTGCCTTCTGATCCATTCTGTAGTAAAAATGTCAAGATTTTTCCTATACCAATTATGAATTTTATTATGCATATAATATCGTTGATTTTGTAATATTATTTTTTTTCTGTTTTACATCTTGCTATTAAGGAATGATAAACCAGCTTGCAGAAAAATATAACCTTCCTTTGAAAACAAGTTTTAGTTCAGCTCGAGGGTTTTTTATTCAGATGAATGCTGACTGTGCAGTGATACACAATGGTCAGCTTCCTTCAGAATTTACCAAGGTACATATTTTGGAGATGTTAGTTCTCAGATCTTTTAGAGTTAATTACTTTATAGTAAAATGTAATGAATGCAACTCTTATGTAGTTAGATTACTTACTTTTCTCCATTACAAGGCTTAGCACATATATTGTTTGACTTTATATTTTCACAGTCATGAGACCGGAAAAACTACAAACACATATATTGGTGATATTACCTTTCCATAGTGATGAGACTGGAAAAAGTACAAATACGGTTCTTTAATACATTGGAATAAGGATCTGTTCTAGGGAAAGACTAGCAGTGTTACTCCTGTACACAGCTACTAGAGATGCTGCATATTATGGGATACCATGGATAGTTTAGATTACCTAAGAGGATAAATTATTCTGGAATGTGTGTACATTGTTTAAGGATGAATAATGGTGTGTTTAGCTCAGAGAAAAGGATACCAAAGGGAATAATCTCAGCCTACATACTGTATATACTTGACTATAAGTCAACCTCATGTATAAGTCGAGGGCAGATTTTGGGGCCAGAAAAAGGGATTTTGATGGGACCCATGGATAAGTTGAGGGTAAAACTTAGGGGCATGTAACAAAGGATCTGAAGGATAAAGGAAAGGAGAACAATGCCAAAGAACGTAAAAAATTCTATCAAGCATAACTGTGCTCTGACTAAAGGCTGGATGGATGAGAAAATAGAGTGGGGACAGTGCTTCCAGGACAGTTGACACTCTTGTCTTTCACTAGGAAATGGTTCCTTTTTTAAAATAACAGTTAAAGTACAGCACTTACATTGACTCATGGATAAGTCAATTTAGTTTTTTGGCTCAATTTTTTGACTAAAATTTCTAGACTCATACATGAGTATATACAGTATATATTAGAAAGTAACACTGTAAAGAAAATTGTTTGAATTACAAAGATTGTAGGCACCAGAACTATGCCACAGAATGGTCACTAACATATTTAGGTGGAATATCAAAAGAGGATTGATATTTTCAACTATAAAGCTATACAGTTCTGAAATGATCTCCCTAGAATATTTGTGAGTACAAAGAACCACATTTCTAAATGTTCTGAGAATGTTTATAAACTATACATTGCTTTCCCCCAAATCCCTGTAGTTCCTATGTAGAACAGTCTAGAGCTCAACCTTAAACATTTTGGGCACCAGAATACATAGCTTTAGATAAACATGCATGGCCACAGGAGTGGGCCTCTGACATTCTTTCAGTTCTTTGACCATACCTAGAGCATCAGCTGTCTTGTTTTAGAGGCTGTCCACATGGGGCAAAAGACCCATGCCTTCCCTAGCCTTGGGTTGTACTATTTAGATGACGCAGGCCAAAACCCCAGGACAAGAATTGGGTTAGATCTTGGCAGACTGGACATAGATCTCATAGTTCCGGCTTGATCCCAGGGTAAACAGCCCTTAATGGTGGGTCAGTTTGACTACAATTTGCTGCAGAGTTTCCCAGAAATTCTGTGGCAAACCTCATTTGTGTCCAAATCTGAGTCTCCACTAATGTCTCCACAGATCAGCAGACCCTGTCACCATACCTAACATGGAAACAGGGTGCTTGGCTGCACCCATATGGTCAGATGCTCCATTTTTGCATCAGATGTGGTGACAGGGGTGTGCTCATTGGCAGAGACACAGGAGGAAGGTAAGGAGTGCATGCCGATAGCAGGTCTCCAGGGCAGCATGGGTACAGGCATGTAAACACCTTCCCATCCCCATGTCGGCCTGGGGACCAACCTGGGTTAGCCCCTGAGCCAGGAAATCAAGGGCTGAGTCTGTGCTTTCCTAGGCTGTCTGCTCAGGGACCTAGTGCTAAGTCTGGTCACCTAAGCAAATCTTCCTCCCTTTGATTTATTTATTTATTTACAGTGGGCCCTCCCCTTAGGCGGGGATCTGTTCCAGATCCCTCTGAGTCAGGGGAAACCAGTGTATGCTTGAGCCTCATAGGAAGTAATGTGCAGTGGCGCACACGTGCCATGAGCACGCACCCCATTAGTTCTTCCGGTGCATGCAGCAGGCTCTTCCAGCGCAGCTTTGAGCATATGGCATAAAACATGGGTGCACTTCATTTCCCCTTTTCATCACTCTGGGCCTGGCCAAGCAGCCTGTGCCATTGTGGTCTTCTTTGAAGAAGTGTAACCATTACAAAACACTGGCATCCTTTTTTGTTTTTGGTTTGTGAAATACTGCTAGGTGTTGGCTGGATGATCTTGGCCTTGTACAGGACCTGGGTTAATTTTTTTTTTAAAAAAATGTCCCATTTTATACTTGGATATTGTACAGTGTTAACCATCACTGCATACACATATTTCCAATTTGCACCCATGCTTTATTAACATATTATTGAGCTAAAATTATAAATAGTAATAAAAGCACCTTATCTCGTGTTTTTAAAATTATGTTTAAATTATGTTTTCCAGGAGTAGTTTTATTTGTCCTTATCTAACTTATTTTATAGTTTGGTTTAAATTTTCCCTACAGGTAACTAAAATGAAAAACGTATATAGCTTTACATCACCGGATTTAATGAAAATGAATGAAAGATGCCAGGAATCTTTGAGAGAAATATATCACATGACCTACTTGTAAGAATACCTCCAACTTTTTCATTTTGTCCCTGGGTAAATTTATTGGTGTAAATCCACTTTCTGGTCACAGCAAGAGCAGACACATTGAATTAAGTGGACTCAGTAATTGATTCAATGGGTCTTCTCTGGCTGGAAATAGTGATGGAATTTAAACTGCAGTGCCCTCCCTCCAATCCATCTGCCTTGGTCCAGGCCTCAGAGGGAGAGAAGAACCACTGGACCTCATCCCCTTTCCCTCCATCATTCCCTTCTCCTTTTGTGTCATGTCTTTTAGATTGTAAGCCTGAGAGCAGGGAACTGTCTGATTAAAAACAGTAATTGTAAGCCGCCCTGAGAGCCATTAGGGCTGAAGGGCGGGATATAAATACCTAAATAAATAAATAAATAAATGTGCCAAGTTTTGAAGCTTTTTGGCTTGTTTTCATGGATAACTATAGACATTTAAAATATGAGTGTGCACCTGCTTTTGGTTCTTTGGTTAATGCTTTTGACTTTCTCAAAAATAGTATTGGGATTCCTTGATGCCTTTCTTCTTTTATTTCTTCTGCTGCAATGCTCACTAGATATGCATTTATATACTTGGAAATAACTAGACATCAAAATGGCTGCTGCACAGAAATTGCAGTATCTGATGTATGTGTTCAGTCTGGTCCTCCCAAAAAATGTTATGATCTCTCAGTAGCACCATCCGCCAAGGAAATAAGCTACTGCTGAAGGCTCAAACTCTGAAGCCAAGAGGCATCTTAACAGCTGTTTCTGGGATGGATACTTTTGGTATGGAGGCCAGGCAAGAACAGTTTGAATTGCATTCACCACTGGCAAACATACATTTGGCTGAACTGTCAACTGTCTTGATGATTGCAGGAAGCCCAAAGGCAGGTGACATAGCAACAAAAACCCTGCTTGACTGTTTCTCTGAGCAAATGTTATTCAGTGCTACATTCCTTTTAGACATGGATATTATATGTACTTCCCATGTTTAATATTTATTGATAGTTTCAGTGTCAAATACAGTAACTTGTTTAATTTTCTTTCAAAGCCCTTTAAAGCAAAACCTTTCTGAATTTTATTGTAGTAAATGGCACAAAGTAATTATGTGTTTTGTAATGATAAATTTTGTTTTGCATGTCCTGAATATGCGGTCCCATATAAGCCACTAGCAGGAGCAGTATTTTGCTGCTCCTTTTGCCAGCAGCTTTGGGGTACACCTTAGGCGCCTTGGAGCAGCTTCCAGCTGCTTGGGGAGTATGTGTCATCTGCATGCCATGCCCCTGAAGTGACTGGAAGTTGCTTCTTTTGGCCTGTCTGTTTTGGGCCATAGGTTAAAACAAAGTATTACTAAAAGAACTCAATGATTATAGTTTAAAAATTAAAACCTTCTTATTGAAATAGCACTAGTTTAAAAATATTGAAAATCATTTAAAATATTATTTTATCATGGTTTGCTTTTTTTAAAAAACTGTGTTAAAGCTGTAGATGGTTGAATCTGTGGATGTAGCATCCATGGATATGGAGGGCCAACTGCATATTCATCTAGTTCAATGTACCACCTTTTGATCATAGTAGTTCATGAAATGGTTTATAGAACCAAATGCTGATGATGAATCTAGTAATGAATTTATAACTACCGGTAATGCATTCTTTTTAGATTCCCATCGTAGCATGTTTTTTCGCATTAGTATAAATAATTTCTGATTTTGTTATCATTATATATTTAATAAAAGTAATTTTGGGATAAAGCTGCTATTTCAATGAGTTGTAAGTAACTCACAATTTTTGTTTAATATTTTGTAAATTGCTTTGAAAAATAAAACACATTGTGTTGCTATATGCTTGCAGGATAGTGTGTAAACTACTGAGCGAAATCTATGAACATATTCATTGCCTCTACAAACTCTCTGACACTGTGTCTATGCTAGATATGTTGCAGTCATTTGCCCATGCTTGCACACTTTCTGACTATGGTAAGTAGATTTGTTATCTAGGCAAAATATTACTAAATACACACAGTTTATCTCCTGAAATTGCAGATTAATCCATTTAGAGCATGTAATGTGTTAATATCCCGATTAAAGACTTTCTGCATCAATGTGCAAGTACTTAGGATGATGTAGACTCAAGAGAGCAATTTCTATGAAAGAGTCTCAATGGTAGACTAGATCACTGTTAAGATTCCCCATTTTATCTGAAGTCCAGTCATCATAGAGGAATATGGGGTTTTATTCTTTCCCTTTTGGGGAAATATCCCCCAAAGAAGATATTATTTTGTTGAGCTCTAGGGCTAATCTAAAATTCCCCTATACTGGGATTGTAGCGCTGGGTTGAGAAAGCTTAGAATTCAGCACATATTGACAACTGGCCTTCTCATAAACTAAATGATGCAGTAAATTTAACCAAAGTGAAATTACAATATATTTGCTGATAACAACAAAAAAAAGTAACATATTGTATTTTACTATCTTTCTTTATTCAGTACGTCCTGAGTTTACTGATACATTAGCAATAAAGCAAGGCTGGCATCCTGTTCTTGAAAAAATATCTTTGGAGAAACCTGTTTCCAACAATACGTACATCACAGAGGGAAGTAATTTTGTCATAATCACAGGACCAAATATGAGCGGAAAATCAACCTACTTAAAACAGATAGCTCTTTCTCAGATTATGGCACAAATTGGTATGCAACATCATGCTTAAATTCATATTGTTTTCTAGTGAAGCAATGATTGCATAGGAGTGGGAAAGTATGTTGTTTTGTGCTCTGAGGTTGTTTCTGACCTATGGAGGCCCTAAGGCATATCTATCACAGGACTTTTTTGGCAAGATTTTTTTCAGAGGGGATTTGCCTTTTTCCTTCATCTGAGGCTGAGAGAGAGTGACTTGACTAAGGTCACCCAGTGGGTTTCCATGACTTCCAGAGTCATAATTCATTGCTCAAGCCACTACACCACACTGGCCCTTGGGAAAAATTGATGTAGATGTTACTTTTAAAAGAATTTGATATTGCTGACATTAAATTACGAAGCAGTATGGTGTAGTGATTTGAATGTTGGTTTATGACTCTGGATATCAGGGGTCGAATTCTTGTTTGGCAATGGAAACCCACTGGATGACCTTGGATAAGTCATACTCTCTCAGCCTCAGGTGAAGGCAAAGGCAACCCCCCTCCAAACAAATCTGTTAAGAAAACCCATGATATGTATGCCCTAGGCCTGGGCCTCCATAAGTCAAAAATAATTCAAAGACCTACAACAACAGCAAAACATTAAATTGCAGTGTTGTTTTTAAAATTTCCTCTCATTTATTTGCTGTTCTTTTAATGTGCAGGCTCTTTCGTCCCAGCAGAATATTCTTCTTTTAGGATTGCTGAACAAATATTTACAAGAATAGGTATGGATGATGATATAGAAACAAATTCATCAACATTCATGCAGGAGATGAAAGAGGTATTCAGCTGAGCATAGAGATTTTTTTTAAAAAAATCAGTGGCCTTGATTAATATTTAATTGGTTTACAGGCTTGTACATTTTTGCTTAGATGTAAATATTAAAGGTCCTGTGCTTCTGTTACTCTTCCAGTATGCCTGATCAGAACAATAGGCTGAAATTCAGTGAAACTGTGCACAGACAGCCAAGATGCTGAACTTATTTTCTACATTCCAGTCCTGTCCCCATTGCACCCATCCACATTCTACCTTGTAAGCCATGCTCCATTTCCCTCAAGGATATATCCCTGTGGACAATGTTAGGTAGTTCAATCAAAAGTACAAATCTGTAGTTTTCTTTTGCTAACCATATTAACAAGTGCGTGTACTTTAACAAATGCATTGTGACATGTACATATACTGTATACTGTCTGAGGTGCTTGTATATAGAAAT
Source organism: Sceloporus undulatus (assembly GCF_019175285.1). Taxonomy (NCBI): domain Eukaryota; kingdom Metazoa; phylum Chordata; class Lepidosauria; order Squamata; family Phrynosomatidae; genus Sceloporus; species Sceloporus undulatus. The sequence continues at coordinate 95,552,727 of NC_056525.1, forward strand.
GGTGTTTATAAATGCAGTTGTGAGCCTACTAAATCCAATAGATTTCCAAAATAATTTCATTACAATGAGAGGGCTCTCTCTGAGTAAACTGCCCTTTTGAATATGGCAATGTGTTACATCTTTGTAAATATGGAAGAAAATAGGTCTTTATTATCAGCTTGTTATTTGTCTTACATACTATAAAAATGTGCAGTTTTAAAAATTGAAAATTGGATTGCTCCTACAAATCTGGATGCTTTTATACTAATGTATAAACAGATTCTGAATCTCTGTGTTTAAAATAACAAGCAGAGATCCAGAATTACATTCTCCAGGTACACACACATAACATTCTTACAGGCAACTGATGCCTTTGTTGACATTTCATTTTCTTGTGTCCTACGGGGCCTCCAAACTTATCACATGAGCCCTGTTCTCACTACAGTCATGCTAATCAATGAAAATTCAAATATACTACTTTGTAAGCAGTTGTTATCACATGTCTTCACAATCGCATGCCTGAAGCGACTGCTGCCATGGTTCTTCTGGTTTACTCCTTAACACTACCTCCCAGGCTCTATGTCCTATGCCCAATTTAGCATGCTTTTCATTTAATTTCATTTTTTAACTTGTTTAAAAATGCAGTTCGGCAGTTCTGATAATGTGGTTTAAGGTTTTTTTAAAAAGAAAGAAAGAAAGAAAGAAAGAAAGAAAGGAATATTGAGGGGGAGAGGATGAGACTGTGACACCATATGATTGCCAGTCTTGCAACTGCCATGGCAGCGACATTCATACAAGAGGAGTACTGGGTCTGTTGCACAATTGGGAGCTAGTAACGGGTTTCCCCTATCAATTAAAAAGGATGCTCTAACCACACTTGGCATACACAGCAGCTACAGGTTGGAAGTGATGTTATGTAATAAATATTGCCAAAGGTTCTATTTTTAGACTGCTGTGTATAGTAATTTCTTTACCCATTTCCACTTTACTGGTTTAGTGGCAGGTTTAGACCTTCTAGACTGGGCTGTTTGTGTTGATGCATTTTCTGTTTTGAAGTAGCAGCTGCTGAAATGTCACCAAAGTATATTTCCTAGCTTGAGTTTTGGGCAAGAGATGAGAATACCCATTAACAGATTTTACACTTCCATTCAGTGCTAGTAATGAAATTTGATGTCTTTTTCTCTAGATAACATATATCATACAAAATGCTAATGACAGATCACTTATCATAATTGATGAGCTTGGCAGAGGTACCAGTCCTGAAGAAGGCATTGGCATATGTTATGCAGTCTGTGAATATCTTCTGAATTTGAAGGTAATTTTTAATATTTTAATGTATAAACACTTGCTTTTTAAAAATTGTTTTGTCTTTCTCTTCTTTCCCATAATGAATATTTGATTTAATTTCTTGTTTCATTTTTCAGGCATTTACACTCTTTGCTACTCATTTCTTGGAATTATGTCAAATTGATACCTTATATCCCAATGTGGAAAACAATTACTTTGAAATACAGCATGTGAGAAGTAGTTCGGATATTAGGGAGAAAATTGCTTATACTTACATACTTTCTAAAGGACATACAGAAGAAAAAAACTATGGTAATATGAAGTGTTATTTATTAGCGTTCTTAGAAATTAATATAGCATTAATGTAAGCACTAAAATTAAGAATATATAAATGTGTTTTGCATGTGCAGGAGGTACATCCACCAGAGGGGTAGTACAGTAGCATCATTGGGGGGGGGGGGGTACAAGTGGTGCATACTGCACCAGATGACACCCCAGAAGAGGGATCACACCCAGCTGAGTGTCCCCTCCCCACCTTCCTGCTGCATGCCACAGTGTGTGGCATGCAGGGAAGGGCCCAGGGGCCCCCTTTCTCCCTGCTTGGTGCAACCTTACACACATGTAAAGCCGTGCTGGTCAGGGAGGTGAGGGTGAGTCCTTCTGCCCTCCCCCAAAGCCCCCCCCCCGTACTGGGTGACATGCCACAGTGGGACACCACTGGGGCAGTGTATATAGCATTCTTGACCAGAATCCTGCATTGCTCTTTTGTTAGTAGAATAATAGACTTCAATAGAAATGGAAGGAGAGATAACTCCGCTTCCCACTTCAGCACTCTTGCCACCTTCCAGAATCTGACCTGGAGGAGTGAGAAACCTTCTGCAGCTACCTTTGGACATCTCCAAGGGCTGTAGGTTGGAGGAGAAAAAAAAGGAAGTTCTGTCACATTGGTGCTCCAGCACCAGTGTGATGTTGGATTTAAGCCTTTGCATTTATATGTGGGTTTTCCCCCCAAAGCAACAGTGTGGAGAACACAGGAAATTTATAATGTTGAGAAACAGCCAACGGAAGTGAAGCTAGAAAAGATGGGGGGCTGTCCTTAGGAGCAAGTATAAATAGAGAGGAGGAGCAGTTCGTTGGGTGTGTATGTGTGTGTCATTGTATCCTGAGGAAGCTGAGGAAGACTGCTGTGAGGTGCAGTTAGAAAGGGTTTAGTTACCCAAATTGGGGACTAGGGGAGTCTGGAATTAAAGTGTCCATGTTAATATCCTGGAGGATATATAAATTACTAGGAGGCGGTGAAAATTATTAAAGTCATCTGGAGAACAGATGAAATAAAATTTTAGGAAACTGTGGAAGTTCAGTGAGAGTGGTTGTTGGTGTAATGGATAATGAGAAAGGTTAAGAGATACAGAGGCTACAGGGCCTCTACAGACGGACAGCTCAATGCCGCCTGTTTTTGCGCCAGAAGGAGGCTGCAGCAACCACACGCCACAACCTCCAGAAGGACCAAATAAAACCCACTTCTGGGCAGGTTCTTTTTGCATCCTGGAAGGGACGCCATAGGTGTTGTCACATGCCATGATGACGCCCCTTGTGCACAGCACTGTTTATGCTCTGCACATGATGAGTGTCATCATGCTATGCACCAAGATGGCACCCGTGCAGTGCAGTAAGGGCTTTGAGCGTGTACAGGCCAGCACAAAGTGACGGTCTGTACTGCCCCTAAGTTTATAATCAAACATTTGTAAGGTCAAGTGAAAGAAACTGCTCAACTTTGTAACTACTGAAACAAGTTATACACCGTATCAAGCTTGGCTAACATCCTATAAGCAAGATACTGTATTCAACCTTGCTTGTAAATGAAATTTGTACCTTTGTTTCAACAAGTAGTTGCATGAAGTGTGCTTACAGATAACATTATCCACACTACCAAACAGAAATAAAACACTATGAAAGGAAAAAGACAGTTTATTATTTAATACACTTCAGATAGTGTGGTGTACTTGTCAATTGGTGCCAAGTGGTGGGATTTAAAAGACACATTGTGCTGGCATCTAAGAAAAGTAGTGAGGCAGGGTGTGCCAATCCTTGTCACATATTGGTGGCAGCGGAGGGATCAGATAAGGAAGGAATCACCATAAAGTCCTAGTCCTGAGTGAGCATCTCACTGCTGCCACGTCACAAGTTTATTAAATGTTGTATTATCTATTTAACATTACTGACTATTACTGACTCTCCATTTTGCAAGATGTTCATTTCAGTCTCACTTCTATTTTTGACTAATATTTACAATATCATTGTGAAGAAAGAAATGAAGGTTACAGTAAAAACAATGAGTCTTACAGGACCAATAAATTTATTAAGCCATAAGCATTCATGAACCAGGGTTCACTTCTTCAGATAAATGGAATGTTATTCTCAGATGACAAGTATATTATACAGATGGATGTAGAGTGAGAAAAATGTTAGCAATGAGGCCGTGGGAAGTGAAAGGCAAGAACAACAAACTGTGTTAATGACATCAGAATTAATCAGGAGCCCTGGTGGCGCAGTGGTTAAATGCCTGTACTGCAACCATTCACTCAAAAACCACAAGGTTGCGAGTACAAGACCAGCAAAAGGGCACAAGCTCGACTCAGGCTTGCATCCTTCCGAGGTCGCTAAAATGAGTACCCAGACTGTTGGGGGCAAATTAGCTTACTTGCTAATTAGCTTACTTGCTGTTCACCGCTATGATCATTGGAATAGCGGTATATAAATAAAACAAATTATTATTATTATTAAAATTCATCTCCCCATCCCTGTTTCCGAGTAAAAAATTCTGTTCTTCAAGCTGTTAATGAAAAAACAGAAATAAGCTGGAGCAAGACTCTGTCATTAGACTCTGATGTGGCTGATTGATCCAAGAATGTTGCACCTTATTGTTATTGCATGTCCTCATTTCTGACTTGTGGCAACCCTCAAGTGAACCTATCATGGGCTTTTTGGAGGGCAAGATGAGTTGAGAGAAAGTTTGCCAGTGCCTTCCTCTGAGGTTGAGGCTTATGGAAGCAGCAGCCAGAGTGGTCACTAGAACCTCAAGGTCAGACCACATAACACCTGTACTACAATCTTTACACTGGCTCCCAATTAGCTTCCGGGCCCAATGCAAAGTGTTGGTGTTATTACCTTTAAAGCCCTACATGGGCTTGGGCCCGAGTTACTTGAGGGAATGCCTCTCCCGATATAATCTGCCCCGCACTCTCCGAACGTCTGGGAAGAACTTATTTGAGCATCCCAAGGTGAGGTTAACATCTACTCACCAAAGAGCATTCTTGGCTATGGCCCCAACGCTTTGGAATAATCTTCCGGAAGAGCTCCGACTCATTTCTACCTTGGATGCCTTCAAAAAGGTGTTGAAAACTTACCTCTTCTGGCAAGCATACCCCCCTGATCTTTTATAGACCTGAGAAAAATGCTACCTCCCGATCAGGAGTCTACCTCAGGTTGTCAATGAGATTTTATATTGTATTAATTGTTTTTAGATAATACATGGTTTTATATTGTGATTTTATATAACTGTTATTAGAATTATCGTTGATTTGCATAATTTGACTGTAATCCTGCTTCGATCCGTCAGGAGAGGCAGGACAATATAAATAATAATAATAATAATAATAATTATTATTATTATTATTATTATTATTATTATTATTATTATTATTATTATTATTATGTGCTACTTACACTGAAACATTGCTTGGTCCAATATCTTAGTTGTGATTAAGAAGGTGCCCTGTGGGATCATGTTCTCCGTTGTCCTATATTCAGAATGAATGTCATACTTCCTTACTCAGCCATCATTTAGTGTCACATCTATATGGCTGCTAATTATAGTTGATTTTGTCCAGGGTTAGTTTGCACACTTGCAGGCAGTAATTCTAAGTCAATGTTAAAGGTGGTACCAGGAAGCAGACAGGAATTTGAATTGAAGGGAGAGTTGGAAGACCACTGTTCTCTTGTGCTAGGCTCCCAGGCCCATATTCTAGATTGCCTATTTAGTTATGAATGCAAATGTTTAAGTACGTAATGATTTCTTGCCTGACCCCCCCCCCCCACACACACACACTTTTCAAGTAGTAGCCACACTGAGTCTTGTTCAACTGGCAAGGAGGGTGCAGGAGAATGATGTTTTCACCTCCCTCCTGACAACAAGAAAGGCTGTGGCAAGGAATTGCAACAGCAGCTCTGCTTCTGATTGTTGCAGCCTTGCTTGTAGGCAAGGAAGGGGTGAAAGCATAATCTTCCTCTTCCCTGATTGCCAGCTGGTTTGAGAAGGCATTTATGATTGTGACAGTAGTGCCAGATCATGACTATGGAGTGTCAGTGAATACAGAACATTACAGATGCATTATTCCAGGTTACACATCTGTAACTGCAGTACAGAATGCCAGTCCTAATCTTTTAGCCATAGATAATTGCACTTGCCTATACAGACATTTTTATTAAATCTAACATTGTCTAACTTTAAAGAGAAAAAACTGCTTTGTATATTTTATATCCAGCTGTCAATTAGTTTCTGGGAAAGACACAAAGCACTGGTTGTTACCTTTAAAGCTCTACACATGGTGTGGGTCCAGGATACTTATGGGACCACCTTCTCCATATAATCCACCCATAAACTCAGGTCTTCTGGTGGGCATTTACTTCAGTCAGTTAGTACCAGACTGGCAATAATTAATCAGAAGATGTTTTCTTCGCTTGACCCCAAGTTGTGGAATGACTTCTGGAATGAAAAGATTGGACAACTGGATATGCTGTATGCATTTAAAACAGCATTAAAGACCAATCTCGTCCACTAGGCCTATCCAGATGTTTTTTAAACTATGCATTTTTGAATTATGAATTGATTGTTTTTGATTTGTATGTCTTTTAATTGATAGTATGTTTTTTAACTGATTATGTATTTTAATTGTTGTTTGTGTTTTTAATTGTGCTACGTGTCTATTTGTTGGTATATTTTAATCTGTTGTTCCCCTTCTCAGTCCAGAGAAGTAAGAAATGTTGTTGTTGTTGTTAGGTCTAAAAGCTGCAGAGGTTTCATCTCTTCCACCATCGATAATATGTGATGCCAAGGAGATCATAACTCTTATTTCTAAACAAATGTTGGTATGTAATAACATAGAATTCCAAGACTGTTAGTGTACCGTAATTGTTAGTCTTACATATTTTCCTAAACACATTTACTTGAAAATAAGCTGTGTTGAAATTTATTTTGTAATGTACAATATGCTTCATTCTTAGCACACTAAAGTACTGTATAGTACTGTATAGTACTGTATAAATAAATCAATAAATAAAATAATTGAAATTTGAAACCACAATTTAAGTTCAAACAATAAAAAATGTGCTAAATGAAAGTAAAAATCTGGTAAGGATATATATATATATATATATATATATATATATATATATATATATATATATATATGCTCATCTGGAGCTAGTGTGGTGTAACAGTTTGAACACTGAGCTACAACTATGGAGACCAGGGTTCAAAGCCCTGCTTAGCCATGGAAACCCACTGGATAATATCAGATGGACACTCTCTTACCTTAGAGGAACACAAAGACAAACCCCTATTGAACAAATCTTGCCAACAAAACTCTGCAATAGGTTTGCCTTAGGGTTGCCACAAGCTGGAAATGACTTGAAGGCAAGCAACAACACAAATACTCATCATCAGAGACCAGTGGCATCACTAACTATGGTGACACCGAGTGTGAAAGAATATGAAAAAACAATAAGGAAGGTTTTGTGAATAGGAAGAGTGATTTAATATGAGTTTTTACATTATAAAGGAAAAATCTGTAGTGGGGAGCACTCAGGAGTATATATCACTGTATGGGTCCTAGATCTTATCCCTTTAAGAAATAGCCACAGTATCTTGCACTAGCTGCTTCTGAGTTGTCTTCAGAAGGACAGAGTCACAGAGAGCTCATTGCAGTAATCCAAACATAAAATTATTAATACATCAACATATCCTGTCTACCTCAATCACAGGCTCCAATTGGCACATCAGTTGAGGCCAGTTCTGTCCCCGTGGAACCCAGGAGTAATATGGGAACTAGAAGAAGTGACATAATATACACCTTGTCATTTAGAAGGGTTGTAACAAGAAAAATAAATTCAATAATAATGTAGCCTTAAATTGACCCTCCATCATTACCTTTTTTCAGGGGGAAAAAAATCCCTCATTCAGTCCAAGCATTAATTTGGGTTTTAAATTACTTCATCTAGATGTTATGAAAATGATAACTAAAGCTGAGTCATTGGTATACTGATGTATTACCAAATTCTAAGACTACATCTATCTACTCAGTCTGAGAATTTGTTAGACATTGGGGTATGTAAGACACCACCAAACTTCTAGCATATTCTTTCAGCAGAGGCAGTCTTAGAAGAATGTGTATTGAGATGTTTATGGTTTTATCTTCCAAAAATGTCTTTAATCCAAGAAGAGATGTTCTTGTTGTGTGCCTTCAAGTCATTTCCACTTTATGGCAACCCTAAGCAAAACTGATCATGGGGTTTATTTATTAATTTCATTTATATGCCACCTTTCTTGACATGTTTCTTCAGAGGGGATATGCCATTGCCATCCTCTGAGGCTGAGACTTGCCCAATGTCACCCAGTGGGTTTACATGGCCAAGCTGGGATTTGATCCCTGATCTCCAGAGTCATAGTCCAACATTCAAACCACTACACCACACTTGCTCTCACAGAAGAGGTGTAACAAATTCATAATGATTTTAAAGAGTTTTGTATTGTAGGTGGACAACAGTGTTAGTAGACAACACAGACTGTAAATCAGTGTATGGTTTTATATATAAATATTAAGGAACAGTCCTATGTTTTGAAACAGTAAGCTTACGTATAACTAAAAGTAATGGTTGAATAGACAATGTTGTCGTCATGATGTGCTTAAGGACCACAGTAAAAATGATGAGGAAAACTCAGTATATACTGTCCAGTCTTTCCTTATAGCTTTAATGAAGGGCTTGGACAGCATTTGCTGGTGATGGCAGGCAAGTGTGAAGATGTATATAATTGTCCCCTGTAAATTCTTCACCAGCCTAGTTGTTTTCAAACTTCTTCAAGGAGAAATGTTTAAAGTTAAGATTTCGGAGTTAAGCAATCAGGGAGTATTTGCAAAGAAGGACCAAAATACCCCTCTTACCTACTCTTCTCTTCTTAAAACCCACAACCTCTCTCTCTGTTCCCTTTTGAATTGGCAAATTCATGGTTGCAGGCATGCATTTACTGAGATAACTTGTGCGTCATTCATAGTGGTTTATTCAATCAGCACAAGGGTATAAGTGAAAGAGTGAAAGTGTTGTGCCTGTTTACCTTAAGCAGTGAATATCTCAACAACTGAGATTTTAAATAACCTTTTAAATAACAGCAACAACAAAGAAATACTTCAGAAACATTAAAGGAGAGGGCTATATATCGTTTAGCAAACATGTTGGTTCAAACTGCTCGCAACTCTCGACTGGATCCAAACAGCTTGCAAATATACCTCAGAGGTCTAAAGAAAAAGTATGAGACTGATTGCCTTGCTTCTGAACAAGTACCCATGGAAGACCAACTGTAATTTATACCTCAGTGTGATGGACTTGCCAATAAAGATAAAGTTAGAGCCAGAAAATATTCTTGTCACATTCATGATAAGACTTTTAAAAACACGTTTTCTATTTTTGGAGCATTTTATTTTATTGTTTGTGCACTCTAATGCAAATACAGTCTTATTTAAATTGTAAACATTAACAAGAATGGTAAAATTCCAGGATTATGAAATTAGTTTTTTTTAAATTATAAAAACATTCATTTCTACAGCATCAAATATAAGATCCTCTCAGAGGTTTTATTTACAAAAAAACCTCAGTTGTTTATAAAATTATCTGTTATTCTAAAAAAATTCCATATGTCCAATTACAAGATTCAACTAAGGGGGGGAAATAGCAAAATGTTGAAATACTATGGAAACCAAAGTACTTTGTTTTTCCACAATGGAAAGAAAGAGGAGAAAGGGAGAGAAATGTTAGTTTCCTGTCCAATTCACTGAAGATATATAGATGCTTTGTTTATTGTTTGAATATGTAGATGTGCTAGCTAAATAAGTTTACTACTTTTTGTTTTTTACTGTTTTCTTATTCAGTGTACAACACTATAGTATTTATTTTCTTGCATTATTGGTAACAACATTGACATTTTACCTTGTGCAGCTAGAAATAAAATGGAAGCTTTGTGTAATATATTTGTTTAATCAGCTCAGATGTCATCATTCTGTATAAAACAGCTTTTACATTCCAGTGTTCAGAAAAGATTGATCTGTTCAATTCCTTTCCTCCACCACCACATTTTACATCACTGTTGCCTAACAATAGTAAGTAGGCTTCACCAATCGTTTATTTTATGGGATTTATTTTAAATATAAATAGAAGTGATTGTGTACATTGATATGAAGGTATTAAAAAGGTACTCAGATTAACAATATAAACCAGTTTTTCATGCAATGATTAATCAATATGCATAGTCTGCCAAGTAATGTTGGAGAACACGTATTCATCTGAGAAATTTCAAATATTACTAGACAACATGTAGACTTGTTAAGTGGAAACTATGACAATTAAGTAATGAATTTTATTTTTATGCCATCCATATGAAGACATTATCCATATCTTCATGTGATTGTACATTATCACTGGTGTTTACAAACATGCAACATATATTTCTCAACACACGTGTCTATTTTTGAGTTCTGATTCAAGTCTTCCTTTGTCTGTTGTAATCTCAAGGTTTACAGATATTCAAAAAAGCCTGTATTAAGGACACTTTAGTTTGTAGAACTCTTAGCACTCATAAATCAGCTGTGAGGACATGAGATGTTGACTGAGTGGGGAGGGAAAACCCACTCAAATTAGACGGGTAAGGGAATTTGTATTTATATAAATAGAGAAAGGTATAGAGGTCCATCTTTGTGACCTGAATAGCTGATTTATTTGTTCACACTGAGAATCTGCTTGTCCTAGTGATGGCAGTGACTGCTCCTCATATAAACCAGTGGAAAAAATAACAGTTTTAATGTTTTTAGGACCAAGCACTATTATGTCCACCTCTCCTCCACCATAAATCCAAAATTGAGGGAATGTTCTGCAAAAATAGCCCGGTGAGAACTGAGCATGTCCAGTGTGGAAAATGAAAACTTGCAAGGGTCGATGGGAGTTGCTCAAACCATGAGCAGAACTATGCCATGCTGCAACATTTTGTTGTATTTTCTGTTCTCATTTTGTTCTTTGCTTTTCTTACCTCCAAAGAAAATGTCTGGCCCAACAAATATCCAGAGCAGCCGTACCTGTCAATACCATGGCATTTCCTTCTGCTTTGCAACTTTTACGTCATGTTTATCTTAGCATGCTTAGATTTTAAAAAGAAACAGATGTTTTTCATAAAAATCTCTCCTTTTGCTCAGGAGTGACCTAATCTAAAGAGAGCTCATAGCAGTACCTGAGCCATGAGGTAAACCTGGGCTTTCCCCTTCATATTTTACAATTTAGATAGCATACATAACTGAATCAGAACAGAAGGTCATACCTTAGTCTGTTCCCCAGTTCTTCAGGTAACCTATTCACATGCCCTGGCCTATTTTGTGTGGAGAAAGGTGGCTGTGATCTAGATGGTAACACATTTTTGCAACACATTTCAACATCTCATGAAACTTTTCAGTTAACAAACATGCCAAGGAACTCATTGATATTTTTCTTACAGGAATTCATTAACTTTTTTGTTTGCAATAATACAGATAACATCTGTAGTATCTCAGAGCCATAATTTAAAGTAGAAAATGCATCAACTTTGTCTTCTGGGTGGGCTGCCACCAGTTAAACTTGCTGGTATTGTTTAGTAACTGCCTATTGTAATTTCTAAGGAAACGCCCTCCTCTACTCTCTCACCCATTCAGGCTTTAGTGTGAGCACAAACAGTTATGCCTGCTGGAATCTTGTAATTTTTTGACATTGTTTTCCTTGCTCCATTCTTTAGATCCTTTATTACATTCCCTAAGTTTTACCCTTGACTTATCCATGAGTCATATCAAAATCCATAATTTTGCCCCCTCCAAATCTGCCCTCAACTTATATATGAGGTCGACTGATAGTTGAGTATATACAATATATTTAGAAACTAGTGTCATAAATGGAATATTCTGACATTTTTCTACAGATTGTGATTATGCTTTCATTTTCTGTTATATTTCAGTGCAATCCAACATTTTACTTTTTAATAAAACATTATGTGTGGTGCTGACTTCCTGAATCCTCTTCTAGCCCTTTAGACTTTGAAGATGAAGCACTTAAATTAAAAAAAAAAAAACCTCATGCTGCAAACCTATGCATGCTTACTTGGATTCTATATTGTGTATTCTTCCATAGCAGGGCATTGGACTTAATGACCCTTGAGGTTTCTTCCAACTCTATGATTCTAAGTCCCATTGCATATTTTCGTTGTTTTCATAATGACATGTAAGCTGTAATTCTCTGCTTGCCATCCTCAAATCTTCTTGTCCCCATGATAAAACCCACTCTGAAACAACTTGCCAAGAAAACCTTAGGTTCATCATAAGTCAAAACTGTCTTGGAGGCACACAACAGCAACAGCAGCAACAACAACAACGAATGACTTACATTAGCAACTGGATTTCTCTTCTTATTCCTCAATCCTTTTCCTCCTCCTGAAGAATACAGATACAGATAAATTAGGTAAACACATAGAAAGTTAAAATGTAATTCTTAAAATATAATTAAAATTAATATAAATAATTAATTAAACTATAGCATTGAAACCATTTAAAGCATATCCATTAAAATTGATAAAAATCAGTGGAACACCAGACTATTGCATTAAGTGCCTAAAAGCTTATTAAACAGTGCTTTAATCTGCTGATGGAAAGCCAGCAAGGAGGGACTCTCCTTGGAAGAAAGTTGCAAGGCCTGGATACAGCCACTGAGAAGGCACTCTTCCATATTTCCATTGGTCATACCTGTGAGAGTAGTTGGAATGAAAGTACGGCCTCTCCTAAAGATCTTGGGATTTCTGACAGGCTCACATACAAAGATACCATCCTACAGAAAGTCTGGAACAAAACTATATATGGCTTTATATTACTTAACCAGGACTTTCAATAGATCTCAGAAACCCACTAGCAGCCAGTTGTGGTGTGTTCTACCAAAGAAAGCATATACTCCCTGTACCCAGTCACAATTAACAGTCTTGCAGGTCTTTGGATTAGCTGTAGGTTCAGAACACATTTCAAAGGAAGCCCCACACAGAGAATGTTACAGTCATCCTAAGTAATGTCACTGAGACATATGTTACCATGGTCCAATTAGATGTCTGCAGGAATGGTTGTAGTGCACTGGTTTTAACAATGCAAATGTATTCCTTGCCAGTGCTGAAATCTGAGTATCCAAGTTCAAAGCTGATTCCAGGACTACATCCAAGCTGGTGTCTTCAGGGGAAGTGTAATACTATCCAACACAAGCTCATTCCAAAATCATTTCTCTGCCTTTCAGATGATATGGATCACCTTACTTGTCTGTTCTAAGCTTTTTTTTCTCTTTCATTTAGTCCACTAATGTTGATAGACAATGGTTTACAATTAAAATAGCTTCCTTGGGTGTAGATGGAAAGGAAAAATGGAGTTGGGTGTCATCAACTCACTGATAGCACTGGAGCTCCAAAATCCAGACAGTGTTCCCCTTTGGTTTCATGCATGTGTTAAAGGGCTTGGGCCAGGGGCATGGGCAGAAGACAGACCCCAAAGTATTCCTGCTTAGCAGGGGGTTGGCCAATGGAAAATAAATCAAATAGGAATCCCCCAGCACCATTTAAAATATCATTTCTCAAAAAGAATGTCACCACTGTAGGACAACGTTGAAGTCCCATTCCAGTGAAGAGGTCAAGACAAGTCTACAGTCACCAAAGGGTCCAGCAGACCCAACAAAGGCACATTCCTTCTTCAGTTGCAAGTCTTGGTCATTCATCAAAGTGATCAAAGGCATCTCTGTTCCATGATCAGACCTGAAGCTATTTTTAAATGAATCTTTTTAATACAGTAATTAGTGTCATCTAGAAACCCCTGGAACTGAGATGTCCAGTACTTTGGCCAGAAAAAGAATATTGGTTATTGGTCAATAAAGATCCAATATAGTGGGATTTAGGGATGCCTTTTTCAGGAAATGTCTTACATCTGCTTTCTTGAGGTATGTTGGTATCCCATAGTGTCATAAAGAGGCATTAAGTATTTCTTTTACCCACTCAACCAGTAATACCCTGGCCTTTGTTATGAGCGTGGAGGTATGAGGATCTAACACATATTGTGACACTGACTTCTCCAAAGATCCTGTCCTTATCCTCAGGCTGTACAAGCTGGAAAGTATAGTATACATTAATACTGAACAATTAATAATTCATGTTACTGTTATGACATTTTGAACCTTGCCAGCCCAGCGTAATCTATTGTAGGCTATGTTTGGGTACTGTGATGTGCAGCCATGACTAAAGGGGAAATTAACTGTATAAAAACATTATTTCAAAATACAACAATAGCATGTACATTTCTATACCGCTTATCAGTGAACTCAGTACTCTCTAAGTGGTTTACAATCTGTAAGCCAATTGCCCCCAACAAACTGGGTACTCATTTTACCAACCTACAAAAGGATGGAAGGATGATTGAACCTTGGAGCCCTGGGATCAAACTCCCAACCTATGGCTGCAGTACCTGCAGTTAACCACTGCACCACCAGGGCTCCATTTTATATAATGTTTGTAGATATCAGGAGACAGTTGAGTTAGTACCTGAAGTAAAAAGAGAACATGATTTAGCCCAATTAGCAGGCAAAGGATATATAATGGTAATATTATAGGGACAGATTTGTAGATAGTAAAGGAAGGCAACAATACAATCAACTAGTACAGATACCTTTTCTAGAGTTCTATTTTGTCCTGACAGAGAGGTGGAAATTGGTTTCATGTAAATAGGTATAAACAAGCATGGTTAGGAGCAGACAAGAGTGAAATCAATGCACAAAGCAAACAAAGACTGAAAAGAGACACTGAGAACTGAAAGCAACACACTAGGTGGAAATAATGATATGGGGGGGGGGGACAAATTATTAGTCAAGTAAAGGAGAAAAAAGGCAATGAGTAGAAGGAGCATGTTTGGGTTGGATTGATTGATTTGTCTTTTGCCAGCAAGCACACTACAAAGAGAATACTAGTACAGCTGTGATGGAACAAACCTCTACTTCAAATCCTAGAAGGAGTCTAGCTTGAGACTCTGGGAGTTGTATTGTACTGCCTTGGTGTGTGGGGGGCAGCAAACCTATTAATAATTGTTTTTAATAAATGGGACCTAAGAAATATATGACTGGGTAGGGGTATCTGGGGCACCAAACAATGGTTTCCAAGCAATATGACTTACCCAGATTGTCTCCCATCCAGTCACTGACAAGACACAGATGTGTTTACCTTTCAGAAGGAGCTGCATCATGTTTCAGACTATATACTGGGATCTTTTCAAGAATACCATTAGGTTCAGATATCAGTAACTTAAACTTACTTGTTTCAATACATGTTTGAAATATCTGCCATCATAACATTCAACAGTGCTATTTTCTTAGAGAAAAAGAATGGTTTACTATTTGAATAATTGCACTGTTCAGAAATACAGCACATGCTTTCTATATCCCTTTTCCATTAGGAAAACCTGTGTTGGATCAGATCAAGTAGGGTTGCCAAACCTAAGGGCTGGCCCCAAGTCTCCAGTTTTCATAGGCCATCTCTTGGCTGTAGACAAGGGTGCAGATTCTCCAGTTGCATCAGGCAAGAGTAAAGAGCTGCATGCAAAGTCTCTACTGTAGGAAGCTGGTGCCCTCCTAGGTGGGATTGCTTGCTTGCAAAGACTCTTCATGGGCTCTATATATTTACTTTGGGCCTATACAGTCCGGCATTTTGTGCCAGCCTGTGGGCGGAGCCAGGGTGCAGCATCTTCACATTGGATGACCTAACCCTGCTTCCAGGGCACCATTTTGGTGCACACCCTGGTCCACACGGCATGTGCCATCATGGCATGACTCCAGCTCTGCATCCACATGATGCAGCACCGAAGGGGCATTATAAAGCCGTGCCGACATGGCTACGGCACCCCTTGGAGAACACAAAAAGGAGCTGCTTTTTGCGGTTCCTTTTTGCACTCTCCAGAGGCTGGATTGTGGCTGTGGCGTGAGGTTGCTGCGGCCTTGATTCAGTCAGTAAAGGGGTGGCTGTATGCCGCCCATCTGTATAGCCCCTTTGCTTCCTCCTTTCCCTCTAAGTTGTTGCAGTGTCAAGGGTCACTCTCTGCTCTTCCTTGCATCCATCTTCTAGCTAGAAGCAATTAGGCTAGATTAAATGTTCCTATGGATACTGTGGACTGCTAAAAAGGTAACTACATGACTCCTAGAGCAAATCAAGCCTGAACTCTCCCTAGAAGCCAAGATGACTAAACAGAGACTGTTGTACTTTGGACATATCATGAGACGGCAAGTCTCATTAGAAAATACAATAATGTTTGGTAAGGTAGAAGACAGTAGGAAAAGAGGAAGACTGCACTACAAATAGATAGACTCAATCAAGGAAACCAACAGACCTTATCAGTGCTGTTGATGATAGGGTGACTTAGAGGTCTCAGAATCATAGGATTGCCAAAGACTGAGGCTGACTTCACAGCAGTGAACAACAAAATGTTCATTACTGTATCTTCTTTCCCACAGTAAGAAGGAATAAGCCCCTCATGTCACTCTGAGCTACCTTTTCTGTCCTAATTTCAAAAAATAAAAAATAAATAAATAAAAAATAAAAATAAAAAATAGAGAAGGGTTTATTTTGTACATATGTGTTTCAGTTACAAGCTGTGAGCAACTGAGGTTGATACTTCATGCGTAGTGATTAATGATACTATCGGGGACCACCCTTAGGTCTCAGATTTTGATGCAGAAACTGCAGGGCCTGGGATGATCCTGAACTGGCAATCCTAGCTGAGAATTTTGTTTGTGCAATCACCAGCCAGATGTGCTATCGGGAACCCTAGCACAATAGCATGCCTCTTCCCTCTTGGATTCTCAAGGAACTGGTATTTAGAGGCATACTGCCTCTGACCATAGAAAACATTATGATTAGTAGCCATGGAAGGCCTTGTCCTCTGCTGTTCCAGTTCACACAATGTGATTTTTTGTGTTTCACTTTTGAGGAAATTTCAAGGTGACAGTGTTATAACCATTTAAAAAACTATGCATTATTAGCCATTCAAACAACCCAGGGTTCCTATAGTGAAGAGGAGAGAAGAAAAATTCCATTCTTTCTTCATTTTAATAGGGTTGTGACCATGAATTCAATGCCTCCTAAATAGATCAAACAAATCCCTGTCTTAAGTGATGACATGATGTGGCATTATGAGAACATGGCAATGAAACCTAATAACACCATCCTTCCCACTGACATTGGTATGTCCTTATTTGCTATTAAGCTGGTGCGTGACAGTGAATTGTCTTGTAATACTAAATTTAAGTGATGGTGTTATAAGCATGCAAAAGAATGTAAATTGTTTAGGATTATATTTAAAAGCCTAGAATTTCAATGGGCTTTTTATTCATCTCATTATTCCAAGCTTGCTTCTACTACAAATTACCAGGATAAGGAATATGTTCCATTTCTTTTTCTTCCAGCCAACTAAATTTATTAATCAGTATTTATTTTCCTGGCATAATACCATTTAAACTAATTTTCCTAGAGAAGCAGTCTACATTGCCATATTACACTAACCTTTAACTTGTTTACTGTAGATAGTAATGATGTGAATTTGCTTGTACTAACATCAACCTTATAAAAATATACAGTTGGTTCTCTGTATCCACGGATTCTGCATCCACCAATTCAGCCATCCACAGCTTGAAAATATCCCCCTTCCCCATTCCAAAAGCCAGTCTTGATTTTGCCATTTTATATAAGGGACGCCATTTTGCAATAATATTGTAAATAATGGGGCTTGAGCATCTACTGATTGTTATATCCACAGTGGGGTTCTGGAACCAAACCCCAGTGGATACCAAGGGTCCATTGTATAGTTCCTTTTAATAATATTTTTATATCTTTATACCAGAGGTGGTTAAAGAGTGGCCCACCCCTCAAGGAGTTCAAGCGTATTCCCCCAAGTCCCTCTTTTACAGAGGGTGAAGGTGCTGCACCAAAGCCCTTGGGGACCAGTGGTGTCCCCAGACCCTTCTTGTAATTTTTTAAAACAAAGAAGTGACTGAACGCTCCCACAAGGATCCTAGGAGCCATGGGGGCAATTTTGCTTTATACTAGAGACCTCTGGAGGACCTTTTCCAGTAAACCAGGAGTGACTTCCAGTCACTTTCTGGTTAAGAAAAATGCCACTCTTCTTAAAACATGCCAAAGGGGCTCCAAAATATGACATAGTTGCTTCCCATGACCCCTAGAAGACACAATAAGATTTCCTTCATTTTAAATTTTTTGACAAAATTGTTTTTGCAGAGACCTGGGAGGAGGTACTGCTCCCTTAGGTATGACAGGTGGACTGAATAACCCTTGGACCTGGGGTAGTTGCCCACCCTGCCTTACACACTTATAACTGTAATCTCACAGTTATAACTGAGTTATAACTGTAATCTCACAATAATGCCTAACAAACAGAGGTAGTAATATTTTATCAATACATTATCATAACTTGTTTTTGCACCTGGGATAGCTGCCCACCCTGCCTTATACTGCCTAACAGCAACCTCATAATAGTTTTTCTATATTATATATAGGTATAATGATACATTAAAAAGACATTATCATAACTTTATACCACAACTTTCACATTTCACAGTTCATTAGAGCGTCCTAATGAACTCCTTTGATTTAGATGGGACCTCTGTTTTCAAGAATGTGATCTGTCTATAAATTCTATCCAGTTCTTGGCAGTGTTGTTCATAATCACTATTATTATCCTTTGCCTACCCACACTTTTTTCAAGTACTGTATTGCATCTGTTTTCAAGAGCCACATCACATGGGCAAGTAGACATACCCTTGCAATTCTGGAGGTATTGTGATCACAATGGTTGCATGTAACTCTGTGTGCCTCATTCCTGTTCCCAGTTCCATTGCTCTTCATGGTCATGAACTCATATGGTCGTATGTGATCACATGGAGAACAATCTGTCCATTGCCATGTGCAGGCCAATCAAAAAAAGGAAGTAGTATTGGGGAAATGAGACTTATCCAAGCCAGGCTGAGAACACCAGAGATGTATGCTCATGATACATTATCTTCATAAATCAGGCAGCTTGAATACATACATTTCCAAAAGGAAAGCCATACTATTTTTTTTTTTGTACTGAACAACAGCAAAGAGTCTTGTGGCATCTTAAAGACTGATATATCTTATTTGCCATAAGGTATGTGTACTATAGCTCATTTCAGCCCATTTTTTGTGACTTGAATGGGACAAAGTCTTTTCATGATAATACACATGTCAATTGGCTCATCTAAAACAAGGATGTTTGTGTAACCTTCCAACTATTGTTTATTAATGTCCACAAAGTATTTGTACTTTTTGCATTTCACTTCTCTCAGAACTCCAATCCATACAAGCATGTTTATAATGATCTGCCAATTTAGGCAATGTTCTATAGTTCTGATGAAAACTTTTTGTTGATTTGATTGTATAATACTTGGCCATTTCATTTGAGTGTTTTTTTTTAAATATATGGTTGGTTTCAGCCCCTTTGTAGCCCCCCAAATGTCATCTGCAATGCCAGTGTTCACTCTGTGTTAAATGCTGTGCATACTATCCCAAAGTAATTATGAGAATGCAGTGATTCATCAACAGGTGCTTCATGTGTGGCATTCCTTGTGCACAAAATTCTCAGCCCAACTGAGAATCTCTGTGCAGAAGTTTTTATGTAATATGCATGAAAATCCCCTTTAATAAATTTGGGCATATGTATGATATTTAATATTAAAATGTAAGTGACATAGGTATGTAAAGCATTAGCCTCACAAAGAAATATCACTGTTTTATTAAGAATATCAATGCCTAACTTGCATGATTACAAAACTGACTTCCAGTATTTTTTAAAATTGATCTAAAGAAATAAAATGAGTTTTTTCTTCATTTTTGCTTCCCTTCTCAGTGCTTAAAAATAAGCCACGACAAAGTGTAATCAGTTAGGCCTAAGTTTTTCATGGTTATGGATGGAAAAGCATAGATATACCTAGGTTCACCTTATAAAGGAAAAATGATGCTTTATGAAAGTTGAAAATTTGGCCTGCTTCACACATATAAAGTTGTCTTCTTATTGTCTAGAATTGTGCCTGTCTCTTAAAAAAAAGAATAGCCTTGACAAATGCTATCCATGTTCTTTTTGTTTACAAGGATACAATTATCTAAGAGACAAACAATTTCATTAACATCTCCTGTTACAAAAGAAATACATTATTTTTGACAGAGAATCCATTCAATGTGCCATGTGCCCAATGAGGTCATAAAAATTGCAAGGTCACCAAACAATGAAAAATTGACTGTCCCAGTTGCCTTTTAAAAATGCATTCAAATAGCAGTAGTCAGAAGGCATGTTAATCAAATTTTAATGTCTTTGTCCTTCAAATATATTTTAAAGCTGTCTTGAGATGTAATAACAGGATCGAAAGCATTCAGAAATAACACATAGAGATGTAATTGTGGTGGAATATTCTCATGAGTAATCATGCAACATACTGGCTAACTACTGAAAGGAACTAATCCCGTGCAAAGTAAGTTCTGCATGACTATGATGTGAGCTGACCATTCCTAAAGTGATTATTGGAACATAATAGAGGGATGTACCATAACTACTTGCAGTGCCATGCCCAAAAGTTCCATTAAGAGTTCAATGCTAGATATGTCTACGCAGAAGTAAGTCCCTGTTGATTTTGAAGACTTTCTCCCACATACGTCTTCATAATTCTTTGATAAGGGCCATGGTGCAGCTCTTTCTTATCAACCTTCTCTCAGGAGAAGCAATACTGTTGACTTTGTTTTAGGGAATGACTGAATTACACAATCATGTTTTATGTAAAGACATGTCATAACCACCTGCTTTAAGAGGAAGTTATTTACTGCTTGTTGGCATAAATCACTAATTTCTTTAATCCAAAATAAATTATGTTGAAATTTTAATTCTGCTGAAATCAGTTCCCTAGGTAAACATAGTGGTGCTTAAGCTGCATGTCCCAATGCTTTTGAACCAGGCTTAGTATACGTGGGAAAGGCAATTGTTTTATATTTGCATTTTGCTACTTTAGCCTTTTATTGCAATATTGCCTTGGATCCAAAAAGCCTGTTGTCCATTACATCTGTGGCATGAGTCCATAATGCCTAAATTAACATGTTTTTATTTTTCAAAATTGTGTTGTAAAATGCAACTACTGACATGTTTCTGGAAGATGTATTTGTAGAGTACAGCACAGGCATCCTATTACAAAAATATGAAACTGCTTGGTAAAAAGGAAGCTAATAGAAAAAGAGGAAAACCACATTGCAAATGGTTAGCCTCAACCAAAGAAACCAGAACCCTGAGCTGGGCAAGTCTTGAACAGGCCAATGAATTACCAGCATTTTGAGAGGTTTTTCATTCATAGGCTGACGTTACCTTGATAGCAAATAACAGCAGCAACAACAGCAATATCAACCACATTACAAAGTAGAGTTGAAAGGTACACCTCTGATATTGGGACAAGAAAACTAATTTAAAAGCAATAAACATACAAAAATGAACTCTGTTTCATCTAAGACAGACATCCCCTGGCATTCTTCACCATTGGCTGATGGGAGCTGCAGTCTGTATTTGGAAGTAGCTTGCACACTCCACTCTAAGATTAAACTGTATATATGCTTCTGTATGGATGTGTACATAAGAGGGAGAATGAAAGAACATAAAATTCTGCATCCATAGGGTCATAATATTTAGCTTCATGGTCCATACCACTAAACATTAAATATCCATTACCTGTCTGTGTGCCAGAAATTCCTGGGGACAGCCAAGTTGATTGACTCTATTTGTTGCACTGAGCTGGTAATTTGCACCAAGCAAATATATAAAATCCAACCTGCTCTCTACTATCCCTGTGCACCAGATGTTTTCCATTAATAAGGCCCAGAGCTACCTTTTCCAGCAGAACGTTACTTGTCTGCTGTCACTGAACTCCTTCATGGCCTTCCAGAGAGTGTGACATGCACCTGGAGCTGTACAGATGCATGGACAAGACAAGTAAAAGGGAAATGCCAGGAGTGTTGGATAAACATTGTATGCCATGCACATTTTTTTGACAGAGGCATTTGTGGGAATTTGGAATTAACAAGGTTTCTGAAAAGCCTTCTGACAGAAACTACAGGCGGAGCCAAGGAATTGCCACACTGCATTACAGCATGGACTTTGAGACCTTGCTCTTGATTGGCAACACTTTGATTACTCAAAGCAATAAGGATCAGTCCCTGGGAGTGTACCCAGCTGGTTCCCACCACTGGTGGACGTAAAAATAGCTTTGTCTGCCCCTGCCCTGGGCATTCATTGTGAGTGAATCATATTGTGGAAGCACTGTGTTAATCCCAGCTGTGGCCAGCACAGAACTCACAGTCAGGCGCCTGGTTGCAAAACATTTTCAAAAGGATATTTTGTGAACACAACGCCCCACAAGAGCATCAGAAATATTTACATTTCTGAATGTACACAGAGAAAGAAGATGCCGATCAAGAGAACAAAGGAAATGGTACCAAAGCAACGCTGGGATTGATTTCAAGAGTGAAGGGATAAATTCTGATAAAGATGGAAGAGAGAGATGAAAATGGTTGGGAAATGATAACATGTCTAGCCAACCAAGTTCAGGGCATTTTGTACAAATATTAGGACTCTGACATGCATAGTACTAAAAGACGCTTTAAAATAGAACATTCAACATGCCAGTATCCTGAGTGGTTAATGGTATATTCAGTCACAAATCACTCAAAAAGCATGTGGCATCACCAGGATGTCAACCTTGTTCACTAGTGAATAATCTCATGCTTTAATTTTCATAAAAACATACAGGTTTTGGCTCCCTAATCCATAATGCAATGTTCACATACAGAATGCGATATCTTCGAGATGGGATCCAAATCTAAACATTTATGTTTCATATGCACTTTATGAATAAATGCATAGACTTCATTTATGTTTCATGTATACCTTATACACATAGCCTTAATGTAATTTTATACACAATATTGTTAATAATTTTGTGCATGAAAAGAAGTTTGTGCACATTGAACCATGAGAAAGCAAACTATCTCAGCCACCCATGTGGACAATTTTGGGTTTTGGAATATTTTGGATTTCAGAATTCTGGCTAAGCGAGACTTGACCTGTATCCTCAATTTCTTCTTCATCCTGGTCTCTGCATCAACCTTATTGGAGATTCCATGCTACACAAATCCTCTCTCAGAACCTTATAGAGCTCTGAATTTTGGTAGGTACATCCCCGTCTGCTTGAGGAGACTCATATAAAGAGTCTATTGCTCCCACTCAGTTTCTTTTCATTCCTCACAGTAGTTATATTGTAAAATACAGTACATTCCTTTTGTGCTTTGTGAGAGTGATTACTTCTTTTAGTTGCTTTTCTCTCTTCTTTATTATCTTCCACATCCACCTTTCTGTAGGAATTTTTTCCCTTTGTTTGATGTACTTTGTTGTTGTTATATACATTTAAGGCAGCTCTGACTTATGGCAACCCTGTTATGTGGTTTTGCTGGCAAGATATATTGACACCAGGTTTGTGATTGCTTTCCTCTAAGGCTGAGAGAGTGTGACTTGTCCAAGGCCACTGAGTGGGTTTCTATGGCTGTGTGAGAAGTCAAAGCTTGGTGTCCCAGAGTACTAGTCCAACATTCAAACCACTTATACCATGTTGTTTCTCATAATTCCAGTGGCATCACTAGCGGGGTGCGTGGACTGCACTAGGTGACCTAATGGGGAGGAGACACCGCTGAGCTTCAAACATGTGCCTCTTGGCAGAATCTGTTTCTGTTTAAAAGGCTGTAGAAGATAAAGTGAGTGGGGTGAGACTCAGTGAAAGGAGAGTCCCCAGATTTTTTAAAATAAAATTTAAAATGTCAAACATTTTAAAAATTTTAATTAAAAAAATTCTTTAAAAGCATCACATTTTACAGATGTTTCACTTTAACCACATAAAACTATGCATATGCAAAACACATTCATTCTTTTGGAAATTGATATTGTAATGTAAAGGTATAGTTTTCATTTTACTAGTTGTTTATGTCACAATTATTGCCATTAGATGCAGAAATTACAATTTATGAGTAACATTATTACCAAAACGTTACTAAGGGTTTTGTATAGTGTGGTATAGGAGGAGGTCAGTGGAAGCGGGGGTACACCATGAGTTACCGCACCAGGTGACAACAACCCTACTGATGCCACCGCATAGCTCTGAGTATGTATCTATTCATAGGTCAATTGAGTCCAAATGGATTACTCCCAGGATTGCAAGCATAGAAATGAAGCCTTAATTGTCCTCAGGC
The DNA here is from genome assembly GCF_019175285.1 of Sceloporus undulatus. Classification (NCBI taxonomy): domain Eukaryota; kingdom Metazoa; phylum Chordata; class Lepidosauria; order Squamata; family Phrynosomatidae; genus Sceloporus; species Sceloporus undulatus. Next base: position 95,576,698 of record NC_056525.1, read on the forward strand.
CCATTCCCACTACCTAAAGCCTTGAATCCAAAATCGAATTAAAAGGCACCAGTTCCCACTGAAAATCAACTCACATCCTCATCTGATTGATTCCAGTGGGGAAAAAACCGGGGTAATGCAAAAAACGGGAGTATTTTGTTAGCAGTTATTTTGTGCTTCCTTTGGTATGAATCTATTCCAGCCTGTCCAACATGTGGGAATGTCAGATTGAGATCGATTCTCTCCTTTACCCAGCTCCCTTTCTTCTTATCGCCGGCTTCTTCTGTCCCTTTCTCCTTCCTCCTCCACTCCCCTCCCCTCCCCTTCCTTCCTTCCTTCCTTTCTTCCCATCCCTCCCCCTTCTTCTTCTTCTCCCATCCTACCATCTTCTTCTTCCTACTTCCTCTGCTGGGCACCCGCTGCTTCCCTGGGGCTGTCACGCCGGCCAGCATGGGGCAAGCAACAGCAGTGTAGTAGCAGCAGCGCTGGTAGCTTCGGCAGCCCCGGGGAAACAGCAGGTGCTTGGCGGAGGAAGTAGAAAGAAGAAGATAGGATGGAAGAAGAAGAGGAAGAAGAAGAGGTAAGGGATGGGGAAGAAAGGAAGGAAGGAAGGAACGAAGGAAGGAAGGAAGGAAGAAAGGGGAGGTGAGGGGAAGAAGAGAGAAAGGGAGAGAAAGAGTCCGGTGGAGGGCCGCTTGTCTTCCCCAGCTCCAATGGGAACAACAAGCGAGCCTCCCAAAGAATCAATTCCAAAGAGGCCCCATTTTCATAGTAGGGACGCGGGGCCTTTTGGAATAGATTACAATAGCGGGGCAGACCCAAATCAGGAGGTGGGTTATTCCTTCAGTGGGAATGGGGCCCTGATCATACAAAAAAGATTCTGAAATGCTGTCCACATGTGGACAAAGGGATCCTGTAACACTTTTGAGATTAACATAATTTGTTCAAATGTTGCCCATTCTTTTGGAAAATTCTTGTTCTTTTAAATGAACCTGATTCATCTTACAGCTTTCATTATATTCCTCTGCTTCCTATTCACTAGATGGAAGAGTAAGGGACTATAATTGTTTTAGATTTGGAATCATACTTGCAAAGATTAAAAGTGTTGTTAATAATGATACAAGATATACAAAAGAGTGTTTGAATACAGGAACTAAAGTACTATGCAGTGAAACCTAATATCAATGAATTTCTTGACAGCATGAAGAGCATACACTGAAAAAAATTGAATCATATTGCAGGTAGCTTGTTAGTCAAATACTCAATTTTAGAGTATAGAATGATAAATGTAATTTACAAGAATAAATTCTCTTTAATTATATCTACAGCCCAATATTGTGGCTGTGTGTCTTCAAGTCATTTTTTATTTATGCTGACCCTAAATTGAAACTATCAAAAGGTTGCTTGGCAAGATTTGTTCAGAACGAGGTTGCCTTTGCCTTTTTCTGAGGCTGAAAGAGTGTGACTTGCCCAAGGCCACTTGCTGGGTTTCCATGTCCAAGAGGGGATTCAAACCCTGGTTTCCCAGACTCCTACTCCAACACTCAAATCACAACACTATGCTGTCTGTTATTTTGGGTGCAAGTATTTGCGTGTATTTAAATTCACTGCCTGACTTTTAACCATGAAAATGTTTTCAGAAAGCATGTTGCTCTGACTTACAGTCACCATCAGAAGATCACTTGAGTCATCATTGCCAAAGTGTTACCAAAGAATCCTGCAGGAATTGGTCTCCCAGACTTCGAGTCCAGCTTTGGACAAGGGCATTATAAATGGTAGGTTCTGTTTGAAATGTTATATGATAGTCTGTTCTAGGTTAAGATTCCAGCCAGCAGTAGCAAAGCAGTTCTTTAGCCTAAGGAGATTTTGTATGAGAGAAATAGTCCAGGGTCTAATCTGCACTGCAAAAATAATTCAGTATGACACTGCTTTAACTACCAAGACTCAGTGCTATGGAATTTTGGGAATTGTAGTTCTGTGAGAACTACAGCCCAGAAGTCAAAGAAATGAGCTTGTGCCCGTGCAGTACTATGTTCTTCCCAAATTCCCATAGATTTGCCTTAGGCAATAGACAGAAAGCACAGTAATTACATAGTAATTATATCTCAGTTCATCCAAGAAAGCTCTTCTTCATAAAGAGCTGCATAAACAGGTTGCTGCAATTAAAATAATTCATAATTGCTGAGAAGATTCTACACTGAAGAGCCTACACTGTTTAGTCTACCTGCAGAAGACATCAGGAATTGGAATGATTTTCTGTAAGTTGCCAAAAGGAGAAAGATGGGAGGGTATATAAATAGGATTAAAATAATAAATAAATAAACAAACAAACAAATAAATCATATTTATATGATTTAAATAAAATTCAGGAAATGTTGTTGAGATTAGGCAGCTGCTGACTCTGTTTACGAAAGCTGTAATCACCAGTAGCCAGAAAGTTATTAATTTATTTCACATGCTGGGACATGGAATCCATCTAATTAAGGCTCTTTGATATATTGTCATATATATAGCCACTAAACAGAAAATAATTCACAGTAAAATTCTTTGTGACATTAAAGCAAGTATGGATATAGCTAAATAGCAAAGCTGCAAAAATAATGTTTATACCCAACCATAATTCTGTAAACATTCATATATGTTGGATAATATTTCTTCTTTTTAAAATACTGTTTGTGTATATGGATCACACCTGTCTCAGAACATTTTTTCCAATCTCTATTTTAAATGTTGTTTAAGCTTATTAATGTATGTCATAATTTTTCTTTCTCAGTATGCCTTCATAAAAATGCTGAGCTTTACTCTTTGGCAGTGGGAAGATGGAGAATATATATTTCATTTACTTTGGTTGAGTTTTCTCTCTTATTTCCATTTCTTTACATTTATAACACTTTCTCATTATTTTACGCCTTCAATTGGCTTCCATTGGTTTCAAAATATTTAATTCAAATGTTCAATCTCTGCAACTGCTGAGCATGTGTTGTCAACTAAAATTGATTGTAAGTAGTTAATGCTGCTGGCAGTCTTATAGAATATCACCCAGTATTTTACAAATGGAAATATGACACATATTAGCATATTAGCATCTCTTTCATTACACCAAGGATCACCGTCAAACTATCTTCCCCTTCTCCTCATAATACCTGTTTAAAAGCTCTTTTCTTCCAGTTTGATGTTATGTTCACATACTCCACAATTGCTGGTCACAAACTGATTTAAAAACAAAAGGAATGTTGTTTAGGTTAATGATGCACTTTGAGTTAAAGAAAAATGGAATTGTCCAACAAAGGCTATATCCAATAATGCCACAATGCTAACACAGGCCTGTTGTGTTAGCAATTGCTTATTTTTAGATTTAGCACAAGAGTGGTACACAATACAGTTTTTGTCGTTTTTGAAAGTGTTTATACATTTGTTTGTGGATGATATTGTACAACCATTTACTCAGTGGTGTAATCCAGAGTAGATGCTCTATTGGGGATTCTTGCAACACTAGCATTATGTTGGATTTAGGCCAATGCATTATCCACCATTTAGTATGTATCACAGCTGCTTCGTGGCATCACAAGTGTACAGGTAATCTTAAATTTCTCAGCTATATACAGGCACCAGTCTAATAGAAGGAAGAGAGAATGTGTCCGTCACATTCCATTTTAATTTGTTAAAGAATGTAATAAGTGCCTGGTCTGACATGACTAAAGGCCCACCAAGTCCAACATATGTCCCATCCGTATTTCTGTTTTTACCTTGCTCTAAATGTGAGTGCATCTACACCAGGGGTAGGCAACCCTTTTGAGCCGGGGGCCGGGTTGCTGGCCCTCAGACAACTGGGGAGACGAAGCCAATATATATATATATATATATATATATATATATATATATAAAATTAAATAAATAAACCGGGACAAATGTAGGACAAAATTTTCAAATGGAGGGCACTTTTTAAAATAAAAAATGGAGGACACGCGAAAAAAATTGCTGATTTTTTAAAAAATGTTAAGATAAATGCATGTTTCTGAGGCTTCTATAGACAATTGCCCCACCATACCCCTCGCGCGAGACGCCAAAGGCCCTGGCGGCAATCGGTGGCAGGACCAGGCTGGGGCCGGTCCCAAGGCCTCGCCGGGCCGCATCCGGCCCGTGGGCCGCAGGTTGCCTACCCCTGATCTACACTGTAGAGATAATGCAGTTTGACACCACTTTAACTGCCATTGCTTCGTTCTACTGAATCCTGCGATTTGTAGTTGTGTGAGGCACCAGCAAAGAAAGCGAACAACTTGTAAAATTACACATCCCAGGATTCCATAGGTTGGAGCTATAACACTTAAAGTGGTGTCAAACTGCATTAATTATACAATGTAGATGCACCCGTTTCGCAATTCAGACAAACCTCTGCTTTGAAATTTTTCCTCCTTAAACTCCTACCCAGCCAGCATTTCAAAAGCTGTGATTGACGGGTTCTGCTCAGAATTGCCTCTCTTCTCTTTACAGTGGGTCTTTAAAAAAAAAAAGGAACGCATGACTCCGCTGATTGGAAATCTAAGTTAATTGAGCTACCCACTCATTTTATCTCAAAAGTGGAGAATGGATGAGGATTAGAGAGAGAATTACCTTAGAATCATCCTAGGAGTGCCAGTGTCTGAATCACCATGGGCCTGCCTGACTGAATTTGCACTTTTTGAGACTACTCTCATTTGTAGCTGAATTTTTAAATTGCACTGAGGTATTCACCTCTACTGTGGCTAATGCAGCTAAATACCAAGAGAGAGAGAGAGAGAGAGAGAGAGAGAGAGAGAAAACCTGTGCTGAACTTGCATTGAAAGCTAAGCTAAGCTTAGATTTTAATTTTAATTTTTGTGTATAAGTAGAGTTTTCTGCTAGAAAGATCTGTACTGTTGCACTCACAGGTATGGACCTCTATTGTATATTTTGGGCCTCTTTCCCATATTTGGTTTAATATAAATATCTGGTTGAGGTTTTCCACAACAATTCAACACTTTACTAGACTAGGGCTGCAAGAATGGTATACAGTGGTACCCCGGGATACGAATTGATCGCGTTACGAAATTTCCGGGATACGAAAAAGTTCCATTGGAAAAAACTGTTCCGGGATACGAAGGTTTTTTCAGGTTACGAATTTTTTTTCGGCGCGAAATTCAAACGCGCGGCTTGCCAGCGCTAACGGAAAGCCCTTTTCGGCTTGCGAAATGCATCGGGTTACGAACGCCGCGGCGGAACGAATTAATTTCGTAACCCGAGGGAGCACTGTATTTCTGCACAATCTTCTCCACTGGGTTTCAGTTTCTGAATCATAACAGTCTGAGAAGTTACTGTCCTGGGAGTAGGTAGCTCCCTTTGGTTAGTGCTATTTCAGCCTCTTCTGATGATTAAGAAATTAAAAATTGAATAAATGGTAACACATGCCTTCTCTTCTTATTACTTTGACATTTTATCAACTAGTTATTCCATCAGCATATGGTTTGTAAAGCAAGAATATGAAAACATCAAAAAAATAGATCAATACTATTTGCATGCATGAGACAAATTTCTTGTAGGCATGACCTACTGAAGGTTTCATTTTTAATTTTTTTGCTTCACCATCTTTTATTTTTCCTTCTAGAACTTTTATGTTCAGTCAAATGAAGCTTCTAAAATCCTTCTACTCATAACAGGCATTTTGGTTAATGCTTCCAATAAAGGTTAAAAAAAAAAAATACAATGTGACAAAGAAGAAGACTTGGCAGAAGAAATGATAAAAATTCTGAGAATAAAAAGTAGATAGCTTTGTGAAAAGTGGGATCTGGAGAAGTTCTACTGAACTCCAAGAATGAGATCAATAACAGTTACTGCAGAACATGTTACCTTCATATCAGAAAACCTCTGTTTAAAGTCAAGAACATTTCAGCTTGACAGCTATTAGTATATTGTAATTTAAGCAATTATTTTTCCTTTTCCTCTATATAATGAAAGCTTACTATTTGGTTGGCATTTCTGAGCAGAGATGTTGCTACTAGTCATACAGATGGCCACAAAATTTGAAAACAACAGATTCTTCCCTGTCTCTTGACACTTTGGAATTTCTTCCTCCACTAAAATGAGTCCATTTTAGTTCTGGTTATTTGCCACCAAGTTGTCTTTCACTTACAGCAACCTTTGAACCAGAGGCCTCTTAAGATTTCTGCCCATCATTTTCCCTGTTCAGGCCTTGAAAACCCAGGGCTGTAGCTTCCTTGATTGAATCAATCAACCTGTACTGCTGTCTCCTCCTGCCTTTCACTTTACCAAGCATTATCGTCTGTTTCAGTGAGTCATGTTGTTTCATGATATGTTCAAAGACCAACAGCCTTGGTTTAATCCTTTTCAGTTCTATTGAGATTTCTGGAGTGATTTATTCTAAGACCCATTCATTTGTCTTTTAACAATCGGTTGTATTTGTAGAACGCTTCCCCAGCACCACATTTCCAATGACTTGATATTCTACCTGTCAAATTTCTTCGCTGTCCAGCTTTCACAGTCATACATAGAAAGTGGATTTTTTTCTCTTTAGCCATCCATGCTGTATTTCTCATTATTTGATAACATATTTGATTGAAATTCCCTTATGTCGTCTAGTTCAGGATTATAACTACAGCAATGACTTTCTATGACATGCGAGAGTTCGCCAATTAATGCAATTTATCTGTAACAGAAATTGCTGTCTAAGTAGCATGCATACATATATCTTTTGTTAGAAATCTTATGCTGCCTTCCATTAAACCAATCTGCAAGTTTCTCAAGAACAGAAAGAGGGCACTAGAGTCCTCTGTGTATATCCATGCAGTTGTACAGTCTTTGCCATAGCCAGGAGAATATTTACTGAAATAATTCTTCTTGCATCTTCTTTTAGTCTTTTTTGAGTTGAGCTGTGCTGCTTTTACCTTCTGACTTAAAGGATGCATTGTAGAATATTGATTGCTTTGATGGAAGTTAATCCTTTGTAAGAAATAGCATAAATTAACTCCGCAGATGGAAATAATAAACAAATGTGCCATGACTCCCATGTAGAAAATATTCCATTATATGTGATACTACACTCAGTGGAAGCATTTTGGCAATAGAGTAAATGTTGGGCTGATTCAATTTAACTGAAAAGGCAACATTGCCATCTTTCTTTCTTTCTTTTTTTCTTTCTTTCTTTTAAGCTGTGGTCACTGTTATTTATATCAAACACATTTTATCTCTGAACGCTCAGATGGAGAAAAGTGTGATCTTTAATTTTCCATAGATTCTGCAATCCCATCATCATGTAATAGCAGGAAAAGAAATAAAGGGAAAGGAAGAGAACTGGAGCTACTAAATAGGATTGTAAATAAGACATGGAAGGAGGAAGCATAATATCATGACATTCTATATCTTATCATTAATCTAGGAAAATACATAGTTTTCTGTACATTTTACCTTTAAAAGGTGATTTATTTGTCTTCTTTTTGTTCTGTTTTAAAAACATTTTTATTATCTTCATGTTTATTAGGAAAGAATTTGAAGATTTATATTCTTTACTGAGCTGCAATTGAATTTGTGGTTTATGCACCAGGAAATCAAAGTTTATTTAAGTGAACTCCAACCATTTTATTTCTCTGAGCAGTCATTGCATTAGTTCTGAGCTGTTCTCATGTTGCAATAAGCTTGGAAACAATATTCCAGTTTGGTGTATTGAACTTGATAAGGCTGATGGAATGCATTTTGTAGGAATTATTTAAGGCTGCCACCTGGATGGTTGTTTTCTATATTAGAAGGAGCAGAGGCAAGTGGCTTTAATAATCATCTCTTCAATGTTCACACTCAGAAGCAAATCACTGGAATATATGTGGCTCTGTAAGTAAAGACCTACTAGCCATGTCGTGCCATATTCTACAGTCAAGCTACTTAGTACCCAAAGCCAACCAAGTTGTTTTGGTACTTGAGGCAGAAAATCACACAAGAGTGGCTCCCAGCTCCTGAAAGTAAACATGCAACAATGAGTTAAATATCTGACAATGAACTAGCATTTTGGGACTACTAAAACCTGCCAATTGAGGTGGTCTCCTCATTCTGCCTAATAGAAGGGCCAGACTTGGGGCTTCACCACAGGAGGTCCATTTTCAAAGCAATTGTGTTGGGTGTATGCGAAAAGAAAACACACCACATTCAAAGCCTCAATATTGCATGTCTTCAGAATTGCACAACTGGGGCTGCCGCTGCCATTGTACTGTCCTCCCAGAATCCCCTTTAATCCCACATCCTTGCCTTATGCCCTAATGAGCATGCCTTTCAGATTTTTTAAATTTTTAATTTATTTTTCTTTTCACTCATGTAATTCCAGATCGCTGCTATAGTGATGTCAGTAAAAAAAAGTGTTAAAAAAGAAAGAAAAGAAATAAAAAAAATAGTAAGGTGCTTGAGAATAGTGGGGGGGGGGGGAGGAAGAGGAGGAGACACTGACATCACACAATCCCACAACTGCCACGGTTGTGATGTGTCACACCTGGGCATTTGCACTATTGACAGCTCACTGGTGGGTTTCCCTGTCAGTGGAAAGGGATGCCCTGAATGTGGTTGGAGGGTGCAGCAGCTATGGGCCAGATATGGTGTCATGCGATAAATATCACCAAAGGCATTTTTTTCCAGGGTTAATTGCAATTTGAAAGCCGCATGCAATGATCTGTTTGGTTGATGACCAGATTTCAATCAGCTTTCCCAGGGGGATTGGCTGGGCTCCTGCTGGAGGCCGAAAGCTGTTGTAATTGGTGCTTTGCTGTAGCTCCACAGGGCAATTCTTGTATTTGCAGATCTTCTGCCAGCACTTCCATGCAACAATCAAAGCTACTTTCAGACTTTGCAACTTTATTATCTCAAACCACTCTATTTGGCCCTACAGCTGAGAATGTACATCTTTTATAATACAGAGGTTTGCTACGAAAAGCTACAGAAAGATAATTGGCTTTGCACTTGAGCTGATTCTGAGGCTAACAAAATACAGCTGCACTGAAGAAAAATGTTGGACTTCTTCCTTTTCCCAGGAAGCCACAGAAAGCTCAAGGTTACCTGTAAGGTACAGTTCTGCCTGCAACTCCTTTAGCTTACTGCTGTCGAACTGAGTTCCCTAGCTTCCAGACTAAAATGAAGTTAACAATGAAATATTGAGTATGTTCCCTGAGGTCACCATGGTGAACTGGAGATGAACTTATATTACAAGAGAAAGCTTCAGAACGACAGGAGATCAAAGAATAATGCTGACAGAATTAGATTTGAAAATTCAAAGTGCAAAAATGAATCTTTGCTTCAAATCCTAAAGAGAAATTAAGTTCTAGTGGCAACAAGGGTCTCAACAAGGAAATTGTAAGCCTTCACACAAATAACAGGAAGGATTTTAAAGCCTCTTCTTAGGACAATAAAATATACATAACTTTGTTGCTGCCAGAAACTCCAGAACAGCTGCTACCCCCCTCCCCCCCAGACACATTTGTGGTTTCATATTATTAGGCACTTTATCCTTGAAGCTTGCCTCCCTCTGAATAATGACCCAGATGTTTGTGTCTTCCTTCCAACAAGAACTTTCGTTCCTTGGAGAAAATCCAAAGTGCCTTTTGTTCTGGAACTTGGCATACCATTTTAATGCTTTGCCCGTTGTTCCTAATGAAATGAATGGCTGCTTGGCAGCTTCTGAAATAGGAATATGTATAAAGGCACTTCTAAAGCTTGGTTCCTAACTTGTGCTGTGACTTCCATACATTTTGCTTTCATTTAGAAATACTCAGTATTCTGTCACAAGCCCTCTTGGCACTAATAAAAGGTCCTCTGGTGGTGGCTTGAAAGTGTTAGTTTACTTTAGTTGCACTTGTGCTGACTTCGGAGCTTATCCCATGGCTTAAAAAAATTGATTTAGCTCTATCGGGCTTAAAGCTTAAATCGGGTGGCATCCTGATGTTATCAGAAGATTTTTCCTGCTGAATTTGCCGTCCGAATACAGCCCGGATGCAACCCCGCTTCTAAGAGCATTCCGGCAACCATTTTCTTAAGCTGGAAAACTCCCGGATCTGAAAAGAGCCACGCAGAGCGCTCCTGAAAGTGGGGATGCACACAGGCCATATTCGGGCAGTAAATTCAGTGGCAAAAACGTCCTGATCATCAGGATGCCACCCAATGTTTAATTTAAGCTTTAAGCCAGATAGAGGTAAATCAATTTATTAAGCCATGGGATAAATTCTGTACTGAGGTCACAGCCTGAAACACACTTTCTAAAGCAGGGACAGGGGCCTATTTTCAATCCTTGCCCTCATCCTCTGCAGGCTACATCAGCATATTGGTGGCATACCAAAAGTAGGGTCACATTTTCTGTAGGAGGTGGCAAACTACTATGTTTGTGTATGATTTGGGTATGTTTTTGAGAAATTGGGGTTTTTTTTGTTTTAAAATGGGGGTTATAGGGGAATACCATGTAGTTTTGGGAACCACAAAATGGGGTTCAAGGGCCACATGCAACCTGGAGGTGTACTTCCCTCACCAGTAATCTAAGAAGGAAACCTCTAAGAAATGGTACATAGGACAGGTGAAACAGATGGGGTTCCCCACCCCTATCTTTTTAGACAGAGGAATTAAGGTCCTTGCCATTTGTCAGCCACCGAGGCATCCAACTTGTGATGGTGACAAAACCCAGACAGGCACTTAAGCAGTCTTAAAATTTGGAATTTCAGAATATAAGAAGGGATAATGATGAATGTTTGGTTTTTGTATATATACCTTTTCATGCATGCACATGTACATGCATATATAAATTTGACACTTTTCCAGAGTTCAAATCTACTCCAAACCAATGTTTTTAAAAAATAATAATAATGTAAAGATAAAAATAAATAAAAAGATTTTTAAAATAGTGTTGTAAAGATAAAATGAAAAATCATAAAGAATAACTGAAGTAGAGCCATAATTTAAAATGCCTCCTTGAATACACCTCAAGTGAATGGGGACCATTGTGGTGAACTTGCCAGTATTCTGTGCCCAGCTGAGTTGCTGGCTTGGCCAGGCACTCTGCATATGAGGAAGGAGAACTCATAAAGGCGGAAATATGCTGCCATTGTGAGATCTTACAGAGGGTGCAACCTTGTGGGACTAGTCTTACAATATTTGGTGGCCTTACATGAGGGCCTCATCTCATGAGATCTGAGCAGCATATATTCCTATAAATATACGCCATGTCTCCATGGATCAAATAAAATGTCTTCCCCCTCTCCTCTCAGCACAGAGTCTGGATGACACATAGCTAAAACCCCGGGTCTATGTGAACAATCCAGATGAAATTCTGGCATGTTCAGCATCAGAACTGGGGTCTATCCCTCTTGCAACAGATTTTAAAAAGTCACCAATTCCTTTTGATCTTCCTGGAAGATCTGGAGCCTCCGTTCCAATGCCAGGCAGCTGTTTCCTGCCTGCCACAACCATCAGGACAGTGAGTTGCTCACTCTGAACAAGACAGCCAGCCATGTATTCAAAGCTGGGTGCCTCATTCTCATGTCAGAAGTGAGCAACTTTTGCCTGTGGCTATGGTGCCAGGCGAAAGAGTGGGATGTGTGTAAACAGCTACCCAGCATCAGAAAAGGCCTCCTCGGATAATGGGAAGATCGGAGCAGCTCTGGGGACAGCATATTTTGGATGCTTCTGAAGCACCATAGCACTGGCTCATGCAGGCTGCAGTCACCACCATAGCCTAAAGGACATGGTATTTCTTGGCAGTGTCCCATCCATAACTAGCTGCTTGGCTTCCAAAATCAGACAGGATCTACTGACTTTAGGCTGTTTAATAATCTATGTCTATGTGAGCTTGGTGAACCTTTAGTCTGTTAAAGAGGCTTCAACAATATATGAAGGCAGAATTACCATCCTGGGTCTACAGGACTGTCATCACAGGACACTGTCAAGGCTCATAGGTCCATGGGTAATCCCACTGTTGATCCCCTCTATCCCATTCCATTCCTCACACACTCCACTCTCTAAGTGTATGATGAATAATAACAGCAGCAAGATAAAGGAACAGAAGCCTTCCCTTCCTTTTGATAGTGATGTGGAGTGGGGCCAGAGGATGATGCCAAGCCACAGAGTAGAAAAAGGGCTAAAGCCCATGGCAGGAAGTGTCCACTGAAGGTCTCATGTCTGGTTCCCTTCCCTCCAAAGTAAGGTGCCCAGATCTCAGAGCCTGGCCCTATCGTCCCCAGACCTGAGACTCAGAGTGTACTGCCTTCCCTCCCCATGTATCTCCACTCTTTTGCTGTTGCATGCTACTTTGGAACAGCTGTTTGTAATCTTTTTCCTCCTGTGTGCTGTGCTTAGAAATTTTAATTTCCTACTATTTTTTTTCATTTGTTAGACTTGGAGTTTTTTACTTGAATGACATTATGCTTGCTGCTTAGTACATCATGCTTGTGCCAGGTTCTGCCTTCTGTGACACCACAAGGGCCTGTCTGCAAGTCTCAGGTTTCAGACCTGAAATCTCAGGGCCTAGAGACTGTTTCATGGCAATCATACACCCAAAGTATGGCACTGACATCACATGCAATTCATTTAAAAACAGGATTATGACTGTAAAGTAGTGTGGGCAACTGTAGTGAGTCTGGGAGATAGCTTTATACTCCTGAGACCCTCAGTTGTTGTGTGTCTTCAAGTCATTTCTGACTTATGGTGACCCTAAAGTAAACTTATCACAGGGTTTTCTTGGCAGAATTTATTCAGAATGTGTTTGCCATTGTCTTTCTTTGAAGCTGAGAGAGTGTGACTTGCACAAGGTCAACCATTGGGTTTTCATGCCTGAGTCCTAGTCCAACACTCAAACCACTACACCACATTGTCTGCCAAAAATGCCAAAACTGAAAAAAAAGAAAAGAAGCTGGAAGTGGCTAGAAGGCTGCTTCTGGTTTTGAAAAAGACTGCTGTGGTTCCCCCACAAGTAGAGAGGCCCTGAGTCCAAATTCTATGTGGACTGCCATTTCTTGCAGCTTCTGGGATAGGCAGTTCACCCTTTTTGGCCAGGAAAGGGATGTTCAGGGGAGTGAGGAGATGTTAGAACAGAAACAGCTGTGAAAATCCATGCAGCCCCAGAAAAGTGCTGAACGTGCCTCTGATCTAATTCAGAATCTATTCCTTTGGCTTCAGCTGTTCACATATTGTTTTGTGGTAGATATATGATATCTCATAATGGGTTAGGTCTAGAATTAATTTAGCCGGTGCACGGTTGGGTTTTTTTTTTTTTTTTTTTTTTTTTTTTTGTAAAAAAAGGAAATCTTTATTAGTTTTGTCAGAACAAAAGTTTGCTTGTATTCTGTAATGATGTTTTATTGTACTTGAGCTAACTGAGAAATCCTTGCAATAAATTCTGAGGCTGGAATGCCATAAGAGGATTGTAAAAGAAACCAACATTTGCTTATGAGACCATGATTATTTTTGGAGAGAGTGCATGAAAAATGCTTACTGGGTATTAAATTGTTTTTCTTCTTCCCACAAAAGGAATTTATTTGAATGATGGACAAATATAATAAACAACAGCAGTAACCAGCATGAAACCATACCATGTCTATTTCTTAACTGCTGTGCTTGTTCATTTGTATGAACACACCACCAGCAATACAGATGTGATAGCACTGCTGAAATAAGCAGGGGAAAATCAGGTACCGGGAGGATGTCACATATATGCACAACTTGGAAAAAATACTTCTGAAAAGTAATTTCTTCTCATTATTCATTGTAGTGTTTACCAGCAATTTGCTAACACTCATTACAGTGGTTGAAAAGTAGTTCATTGCTCATTGTGTTGCTGGGTACTTTACATTACTTAAACAAACAAAAGCCCTCGAGAATGATGAAAAATTGCATCAAACCTATTCAGAATATCAACTATAAATAGAGGATCCATGCCTCCATCTGAATAACATGATGTATTTGTTACATTTACGCTTTTAGATAATTTTTTAAAAAGTAGCCATTATTGTCAGTATCTGAATTTTTAAAAAGATATAGCTTCAACTTATGAGCAGCAGCAGTAGCTGCTATAACCACCACTAATACCTCTATTACCACCACATGTTTTCTGTTGCTTCAAAACATTCAAAATTTTCCACACACGTTATTCTTCCCATATTAGAGATGGAACAGATGAAACTGAAATAATAACTTGTCTATGCCAACAGCCTATTGCATTCATGGTAAGATTCAGCCTAGACACCCCCAGGCTTGCAGCTCATATTTTGTACAAGCCACTCATAGAACTGTCTGTTAAGAAGTACTTAACATTTTTAATACGTTTCACTTAAAAAAAAAACATAATAAGAAGCCATAGCCATTGCACAGCACTGTTTGTGTAAAACCCTTACAGAGTAATTGTGACTTAAATCAATCCAGATTTATTGTAAAGTTTAGTTAAGGAGTTCAGTGAATATAGTAGAAATCTTCCAATCACAAGGAGTTAGTGCTTGACAGAAACATCTTCTCATGCACCCACATCTTCTCCCTTTCAAGTAGCACCCACGATGTAAAGAGATGGTTTCTGTGCTTTACTTTTCAAGCAGATAGACTCCTGCCTGCTCTTAGCTGCCCTAGTATTTTTGCTGCAAAGAGTGAGGATTTCAATATAACATTTTTGTCAAGTGCATTTGGTTCACTCTAACATGTTATTCAGGGGCCTAAATACCCTAAAGGCACCCAATCCCATCTGGCCTTGGAAGCTAAGCAGGATCAACCCTGGTTAGTACTTGGATGAAATACCGAGAGCTGTGGGCTATATTTCAGAGAAAGGAACTGGAAAACCCATGAGTATCCCTTGCCTAAGAAGACCCAATGAAATTCATGGGGCTGCCATAAGTCAACAGATGACTTGAAGGTGCACACACACATGATGGCAAAGATTTTGCTGCACTCCTCAGAAACTTGTTTCAGCTCTCCGCTAAATATCATAAACCTGGGTTTTCTTCCGCATGTATAAAACAGCATCACTGATCTTCATCAAATTAGTGTAGCAAGAAATGAGGAATGGAGAATGAAACTTAACTTGTATAGATAAATAACAGCAGGTCTGGATAGATTCTTCACTCAAGCTTCTCTCCAGGTGTTTTAGGGAATATACATTTCTGAAGTTGCATCCGCATTGCAGAAATAATCCAGTTTGACACTACTTTAACTGCCATGGCTCAATGCGATGGAATTCTGGGAACTGTCGTTTGTTGTAGCCACTCTGAGTCCACAACTATAGAACACAGAATTCCATTGCATTGAGCCATGGCAGTTAAAGTGGTGTCAAACTGGATTATTTTTGAGTGTGGATGCAGCCAAACTCAGTTCAGTCGTATTTACTCACAACAAGTAGGCACAGGATTGGAACCCCTAGGAGATTATCAGACGTAGGAATATCGGGGAAGAAAAAGGCATATTCCCATCAAAGTCGCACAGTCACACTGAAGATTTTTAGATGCTGTTGCACTTATCCAGGACTTAACCCATGAAGATCCAGGAATGCTCCAGCATCAAACCATTCCTGGGGCATCCCCATGAATGGTTTGTTGCTGGAGCATTCCTGGATCTTCATGGGTTAAGTCCTGGATAAGCGCAATGTGTCTGAAAATCTTCAGTACGAGCGCAATTTTGCTGGCAGTATGCCTTTTACTTCTGGCTCCCCCCTCCCGTTCTGAAAATTTTGACTGATTAGCAGTATTTAGTGACATAAATGTTTCTACTTCCTGAAGCAGCCTGAAATCATTGAACAGTCATATACCCAAGGGAATGTGTTATACCACTCACAGCATGGCTCCAATTTTGACCTGAATGTCTTTCTCTCCTGCTCCCTTCCTGCTTTAATGAGCAGCCTGAATACATCCTCTTTCCAAGCAATGCACTGGGGGATACCCAGTTCACAACCGCTGCATCACTAACTGGCTATACATGGTGTCTATCTCTATTTACATCTTTCAGCATTCAGTTAATATTGACAGACCCATGCTATTTAGTTATTTAAGATGTGTGCTTTAAGAAGTTTGTCTTATATAAATGCTTTAATTTTGGTACATCTCTAAAAACAATGACCTGATATTCCTACTAAGGAAATGTATATGAATTTGAGATTCATAAGGGAAGATGGCTTGAACGGGGAGAGATAATCCTACTCTCCTCTTTTTGTCAGTCCCTCAGCCTAAATCCCCTAAAGGCACAAGATCCAGTTTGATCTTGGAAGCTAAGCAGGATCAGCCCTGGTAGTAGCTGGATGGGATAACACCAATGAATACCACATACTGTTGGCTGTATTTCAGAGGAAAGAACTGGCAAACAGTCTTCCTTGCATCAGAACGCCCTGTGAAATTCATGGGCACATACACACACAAGAAATGATACTCCATAAACAGAGATAGATCTGATTATTTTTCAGGTGGCTAGGTTCTGGTGCAAGATACAAGAAGCCATGCCCTGTGTGCATGCACATAGTGAAATGTAATGAGCTAGATACAAGCTGTTGGCTATATTTCAGAGGAAGCAACTGGTTAAACCACCTGTGAGTATTCTTTACCTAACAAAACCCTATAAAATGTATGGGGTCACCATAAATCGAGAGGCAATGTGAAGGCACATATGCATACACAAACCCAGGTAAAGTTGGCTGCACATAAGTCCCACTGAAATTAATGCCATCATTCATAATGACTGAAGCTAAGTTCCACTAACTAGACTGGGTGCTAAGTTCAGCTACCATAGTTATCCAAACTCAAGTTTTTATGAACTGCTTTTTAAATTGAAAAAGGCTGTTTATGAATTTAAGCAAAGGACAGTCAGAACTAGAGTAGCTTACAACAAGCCAGGAGGAACAAATACAGAGAGAAAAAGAGAGAGCATCCTCTGATGAGATGGCAAGAGAAACTGAAGTGAAGTGTTGCAGCTGTGGGATATGATGGGACACAAGGAGGGATGAACATCGATTCCTTGGAGCCTTTGAAAGGCAAGAGGGAGTGTCTCAAACTGTCAAAGGAGACAGGAACTCAGGAAGACTACAGTCTTGTTCTCTCACATATCATGGAAAATTCCAGGGGAAAACTGCAAAGCTCAGAAAGCAGAAGTCAATCTCCCTTTGCTTGCTAAATTTTTTAAATTTTATTTTTGAAAAATGCTTCTTTATCCATCATTATCTTTTGGGGAGTTTACCAGACATCTGTGGACATCTTGTCCATTAACTCAGACACAGAAACGACAAGTTTTGTTTGATTATCTCAATTTCATTCCAAGCTAGGAATGTATATTAACAAAAGTCTGTCTGCAGCCAGGTTCTCTGCGATGTTTATAATAAGATCCCAACCACTTGAGGTTTGTTTTTAAAGGATTTAAAGCAGTTGATTCATAGCATTAAAATCTCCCCTAAAGAGGAGGTAGTTGAAAGTTGCTTTATGACTATCACTTGCCAATGTTTTAAAATTGCTTTCAGGTTTACCTATATGAATGCTTTGTTAGTCACCTGTCTGGTCTGTCTTCTGATACTACCTGTTTGTTTATGTAATTGCTTTTGGATTATACAGACAATTGATAATTGCTGATTTATAATTACCACATGCACTATTTAATTTGGGGATAATAGTATTTGCATTTTGCTTTCAAAGCCCTTCTCATATATGATTTTATTCTTTCCTACAACTGTAAGTCTGTGATATGATCTCCCATATTGCAAAGTAGGGTGCTGAGAGGGAGAAAGTGTGGTTTATACCCAATCTGTAGCTCATTCTTTTAGCATCTATAATATCCCAGCTCAGAAGCTACAGTAAAGCAAAATACAATAAGAATTGCTGGCGTGAATGATGTTACTTTGGACAAGCATTGCCATGTTCTACTGCCTACATGAATTTTCTACATGTAATTAGAAATTACATGTACCAGATGATTTCAAAATCAATAGAACAACAAAAATAATTATGTGATGTTATCTGAATTTGGGGCACTGACCCTGAATATCACTAGCTGTGGAGATAATGTATAAAGGAAATAAAAGTTCCTCCAACACATTAAGATAGTTTTAAGTTAGATTTTGCATACTGCTTAAATTGTTATGCATGATCATTTTATTAAAGGATGAGCTCTTGATGTGCATCATTCTGACCAGGCAGTTTTCTATGTCATGTTACCTTTCCTGCTACCAAAACCTGAAAAGTGTGAAATATAATGTTTAACAACTTGGTGTTGGCCATATTGACAGCTGTGATAAAAGTTATGCTCAGAGTTATCAACATTGTTATTGTCATCATTGTCCTCAGAAGATCTCAGGGCAGCTAACCATTCTACATTTCAAACATTTAAAATCAGAAGTTAGAAAAATCTAAAATTTCAGACCAGAAAAACATGAACTATACACATATTAAGATACTGTTTTTTAAAATCACTGGCTAAAATGTTGTTACAATGCAATAAAAACAAATCCCACAAGTAGCAGTTAAAAATAAGTGAAACACCTGTCTGTTCTCTGAAAACCTGTACAGGAGGATACATTTTTAACCTTGCACATGAATGGTAAAACTGATTCTCTGATGAAAGTTCATAACCAGGAGGACACCACAAAGAAAGCCCTGCCACATATGCCTAAAGGACTACCTTTTCAGAAGCAGAACTTCTCTGATTTACACATGGGCCAGATGAAGTATTGTGTCTTCAAAGAAACTCAGGGGCAAATTCCTGTTCCCTTTCAGACTTCATGACTGGAGCTGGAGAGGCAACCATCTCTATTTTCATCACCAGTTCCAAAACTGGCGCTAAGGAAGAGGAGGGGGAATTGTTTTAGACTTAGGAACTGAGACATGCAGAGAGCTTCAGCTCTGGTGAAACACATCATCAAGGACCAACCTTTCCTTTATGCTCCAAGCAGGAAGAGAAGACAAGAGATGTCATATACTGTGGAACCATTTTCCGCACTTTTGCCAGCTCCATGATGATAAGATAGACAATGAAGAAAGAAAGACCTTTCACTTCCATCAGAAAATAAGGGAACATTCACTGTGTTGAGTGTGACAACTGGAATTGCACTCTGTTAGAAAAAATCAAATCTCTATTTACATGAGGGTCCATTGTACTTGAACAGTTCCATGTGGCAATTTAAGGCATCTTCAGTGTAGCACGCACAATAGCTATATAAATAAAGCATTTTCCATTGCATGTAGTATGGTTTATGCAGTCGCACTTTCTTTGCTCCTAGCCTCAGTGTGGGCTGAAACTTTGGATTTTTTTTTATATAGGTGTTTTCACACACCTCTGTGCCCAGTCCAGAGTCATTGTGTACCTGAATTTGGCATCCAGTTCCCGATCCATACTTCTCCAGCACTTTTGGAAAGAATGGGAAACTCCCATTCTTTCAAAAAGTGCCGGAGAAGTATGAATCAGGGATGGGATGCCTCTGGCCCGCGCTGAGGCTGGAAGGGAAAAAAAGTGCAATAATCTCCTTAATTTCAAGCCATGCAGTGATGAAGGTGCATAGTTAACAGCAATATGAAACCTACCATTAATAATAGACTTTGATGTTGAAAGATTAGCAAATTGTTAGTTATAAAGTTATAGTTTCCTTGTTATTGTGTTTTTGGTGCTCTTTAAACCAGCCAATCAACCAACTGTCTTTCTTACTTTCTCTTTCTTTCTTTCTTTCTTTCTTGGTGTTATAAAACTTGAGAAAGGCACCTTTTCTTTGACATACCCATATTTGTTTTGCTTCCTCATTTGCCTTTAGTACAACATGTTTTGCAAGGGTTTATACATTTTTAAAAACCATATTT
The DNA here is from genome assembly GCF_019175285.1 of Sceloporus undulatus. Lineage (NCBI taxonomy): Eukaryota > Metazoa > Chordata > Lepidosauria > Squamata > Phrynosomatidae > Sceloporus > Sceloporus undulatus. Next base: position 95,596,461 of record NC_056525.1, read on the forward strand.
AACAGAGGCAAGATGTATTTTGGCATCAGAAGCTACATACTCTCTCCTCAGCTGCCTTCCAGTCAATTCCTTGACATCCTTGACACTATTTTTTATCTCCAGCCTTAATTTAGCCACAACAGTAACTACAAATGGCACTAGTTCTCTGGAAAAAAGGCTTTCTTTGTCTGTCACTGGCACTCAGGTGAACAGCCTTCAAGAAAATACATTAAGAGTTGTGACTAGCACCTGCTCTTTGTATTCTTCTCCTTAGTTCCTTTTCATCTTTGTTATATAAATCCATCCAACATGCTCCTTTCATGAAAAGGAAGGCAGGAATTGAATTGTACCATGTAATGAAATCACACAGACTGGCTGCTTAATCATTGGAGTAGAAAGGCCTGTGGGTTGAGGACATGACAATTTAGGTTTTACTCTTTGCTGCAAAATAGTTTCTCCTGGAATATAAATCTCATGGGCTTTCAATAAAAAATTGGGGAGGGAGGGATGAAAGAATCGAGCAGCACCTTTGAAACTAACTGGTTTATTTCAATGTGAGCTTTCTTGAGCACTATGGCACGTTACAGACTGTCCCTTTGGGGCGGCCTGTAACCGGCCCTTTCCCCACCAGATCGGGGCCTCAGCTGCCAGAACGGCAGCCTCCGAGGCCCCGATCCGCCGCTTTCCAGGCCGCGGGGAAGTGGCCTTTTGCCGCTTCCCCGTGGCCTGGAAAGGGGTGTCCTTGGGTCTTCATGCCCCGAGGACACCTGATGGCGGCAGGGAGGAGGAGAAAGGGGCTGCTCGGCCCCTTTCTCCCTTGCGTCCCTAGCATAGCCATCTAAAGGCTGCGCCAGTGACGCAAACCACAGAAGGAGCTCCATTTTGGAGCTCCTTCTCACACTGCAGAAAGGGAGCTCTGGGCACCCTCGCGCGACACGAAGACGTCACAACCGTGCCACCTCATTTGGAGGCGGCGCGGTGGTGACATAGTCATGGTGGCCCCCGTGTGGAATGGGTGCCGCCATTTTGTACGAACTCAATCCGTACTAGGGTTAGGGGCATCCAGAAGGGACGCCCCTTTCTAACCCTAGTACAGACCCAGTCCGTACTATTACGCCCGTGCAGAAAGGGCCTAAATCCATGGGACCAGTATCCACAATTTTACATATCTGCTTCTGAAAAAAACTAGTCCCTCTATGCATCTGGAGCTCCTCTAGTGAGTCTTTATGGTCAACATCTGACAGAAATATAGGGTTTTCTATTATCTGTGATTTTCACTATCTGAGGAAAGTCTGGGAATATATGTCCTGTGGATAAATGGGTTGCACTGTGTTTACTTATTAAAATGAATTTCTTCTGCTTTCTTGTCCCAGCCCTAATATTGTTGGCAGGAGACAACGATATCCTGGCTGATAAACAACTGAACTTGTTTTGGGTTTGGGGCTCAGTACCTTGAATAGACCTTTCAAGTCAGGATGAGCACCTGGAAGAGAGGTTTACACGAAAGACACTGTAGGTCCCAACTTGGGAGAAAGGCGGAATAAAAACAAACAAACAAACAAATACATATTGGTGAAAAATCAAAGACGGTGAGATGACAGTTACTTTTTCTACTTTCACATGGATCCTGTGCCTCTAATCCCAGTGAATGTGGAGGGCCCACTGTATACAGTGCATCTCTGTACATGTCTATCTAGGAGTACGTTTTCTGGCATAAACCAAGACAGTATGTACTGAATTGCAGCAAATTTGTTGGGGATTGTACTGTGTTATCTTAAAAAGGAGAAAGAATTAGAATTTGAAAGCGGCTTGTTCAGGACATAGAATTTCCATTTTGCTAAAATGCTTTGTATACCATTGACTTGAAACTATGATTTAGCATACTGACAGTTGTAAACCTGACCATTTTCTCTTCTGGCTTCTAAAATGAAAAGCAAGCCAGAGAGAAATTATGGGTTAAAAAAGTTCAGTGGATGGAGAAGCTCACACAGAGTGGCTTTTTGAATGCAAGAATAACAAAACTATTAACTACAAACTATAAACTGCATTAGTGGAATTATTGAGACTATTCTGAATGTTTCTGTGTTTTTGATCAATAAAACTGTTCTGAATTATCTTGAGTAAAGAGTTGTTGAGTTACTGTTCACATGGAGTTAAATTTGATGAGAGGATGTGCATGACTATCATTCTTTCAACCAAGCTTTGGATTTTGAGCATTACTCTTGGAAGGGATGGACAACATGCAGTATATTTTCAATAATTTCATCATACACCTCTGGCTACACAGAGGATTCATTTTAAATGTTACTTAGGTCAAAACTGCTATCCGTCATTCAAATAAAATGTATAATACAGTTATCTATAATTTCTTATTGTGGCATCTAGACAGACTTACTATGCAGTTCTGCCCCAATTTACTAGTGAAAAATCCAACAGAGTAAACCCCAATATAGCTTAAAATGAACAAGACACCCCACACTTGCCTTCAATGAGCATCTGCACTGAAATATTGAGTCCCAGCAACTGAGACTTTGGAGCTGCTATATCTGAAGTTGAATTCTGATCCACAATGAATAAATTATTGGGTTTTTTTTTTAATGGTGGCCTTATTGCTTTTTTGTGGATGCAAATGAAGCTTCTCTGCAGTGTCTCTGGGGCTCCCATTGAAGGATGTGACATGCTGTGCTGTCTTGCTCAGTTAACCAAGTCTGAAAAGAAGCAAACTAGAGGAGACTTCAAAGTAAAACTTTGACACTGAAGGGGGCCTTCTTAATGAAATGCAAAGTAATATGTAATGAGTTAATAAAACTTTAGAAAAATCGTGTTCCTTCAAGGTGCTAATTATATCCACATTTAATTGAAAGGCTATCGACTGTATTCTTTGAAATTGCTTTAAAAAAAAGCATAAGGGTATCTCTAAACTGCAAATTTCTATTGGTTTTCTGTATCAATGACTGTTATGGCTGCTCCACTACAAAAAAAGAAAAAAAACCACATACCTCCTGGGGATTATAGTTTGCAGAGAGCGTTGAGAATTCTCACAAAGCAGCAATTCCCTGAGTTCCCAGTGGAGAAGGAATGACTGTTCAGTCAATTTACATCTGCAATAGAATTGCATTTGGGTGCAAAATTATGGAAGAAACTTCAGCCAATGTTGTACAGTGAGGCATTAGAAAAAATTGTGATGATGCTACAAAAGCTTACCCCAAGATGTAGTCCACGTACCTGGTGAAAATCCTGTTGCTCCTCCAAGCAGTTGTATCATCTTGTTTGAAAGACGCAACCCAGGGTTCCTTGCAATGTGACAAAAGACTGTTGTGAATGCACTAGAAACCTGCATCTACCATAGCTAAGCTTCCATGTTTTGTGCAGTTCAATTTGTGAATGTCTCCAGACCACAGATCACTATCTGTAGAAATTATTTGTTGCAGAGGGTGGGTCATGGTCACAATGTTGGGGTGAAGTATTTGCCCTGCTTATAAGCTTCTAGTGGTTTGATGGTGGTTCAAACCATCACTCCTTTTCTTCTCTGTTTCCTTTCATGCTAGATTACATCTAGGAGGAAGGAGAGAACTAGGTGGCCCTAGAAGTTGTGATTGCCTCCTTAAGAGAAGGATTTATTCACTCTTATTGGCCAGAGACCTATATCCCCTCCCTGGTCAAGGTGCTGGAGGATAATATGGCTACCTAAATCCATTCACTTTCAGATGACACTGATTTTCTGGATCCATTGCAGTGGGGGCACATCCTGTGGCGTGATTTATGCCCAAAGAGACAGAGTATGGTCCCAAGTGAGGCTTTCATCATGCAGTTACTGTCCATCACTCAGAGTTTTACTGAATGGGCAGATATTGTCTTCCTCTCATTATCCTCTTTTGGACTACTGATTGCATCTGTTTTAAAAAATCATTTAAGGAAGAAACAAACAAAATAGCTGCACAGGAGTTCTTGATTGTGGTAGAGTCAGCTGTCTGGGCCCAGAAGGGGATAAGAACTTGTTCACTCTCCTGGGCCTTTTGATACCATCAGCCAAGGCACCCCTTCCTGAATGTGTGTTTGGCAGTGGGAGGCTTTATCATGGCTCTCTTCAAATAGTTGGATAACCATTTTCAGAATGTGTTACTAGGGAATATCTATATGACCTCTTTGCATTTATGGTCCCGGGGTCTTGCAATCCAAACAGCTGCTGCATAGAATTAGTCAAATCCCCTCATGGCTCATTCTATGGCATACTTTCTGGTAGGAGCTGGTTGTGGAACTGCCATATATATATATATATATATATATATATATATATAGAGAGAGAGAGAGAGAGAGAGAGAGATATTATTTAACCTTGATTTTTTGACCTTATGAGTGACTCATGAACATGATAAAGTTGATTGATTGATTGATTGACAGATAACTGCTACATGAATTACTAAAAGAGTCTGTATAGTCTGAGCTCCAGACTACTCCTTATTGGATTTTCAGCTTCTGGGCCATCAGATTTTCATCAGTCTCACTTGATATCTTGTTGGAACATACCTTGCTGCTGTGTTCTGAGACCCACAACCTTTCTCTGGCACCTCTAAAAGCATTACAAGTTTTTGCACAGGCAGGGGGACCTTAAATTACTACATCATCATCATCATCGTCATCATCATCATCGTCATCATTATCGTTATCGTTACCATCACCCTCACAACCACCATCATGTTTGAAGTGTGGACTGCTTGACATGAACTTTCTTTCTGCAATGAACGTGGTGTGTCTAATGTTTACAACTGGTGCTTATAATGGGTAGATAAAATGCTTTTTCTAATGCAGTGCAAGCCTTTTTCTGAAAAATAAATAGAAATGAAGCACAAACACAAGAGAAATGTAAATGTCACTGAAGTTATCCTTGGGCTTGAGTGACAGCAAGATTCAAGATTCACAGGTCTGTGTTTACATTCCTCAGGAACCTTCTCTCAGGTGGCATTAAAACAACAACATAAGGATAAGGTGCCTGCCATTTTTTTCTTGAGTTGCAAATCTGATTGCAAATCTGATATTGTGACTGGAACAACTACAGATTAATACCTCAAACCTAATTCAAAGAATGTTGAGACATAGCTTGATATTACTTCTAAAATAATTTGTACAGTTGATTCTTGATTACATTATTATATCTATTTTTGGCTATTCATTACTTTTCTGGTATACAAATTGCATCAGCAGAATAAACTGTCACATACATGGAAGTTGGCAGACATATTTGATTTTCTTATCCAACATGGTCCACTTGCACTACAAATTCTTCATGCTACAAAGATGTGAATTCAGGTTAATAAAAGCAGAAACAGTTGCAAGGGAGCAAGCGTACAGACATTTACCCAAAGGCCACATCGATGAGACCAGAAAGTCCTTGAAGACAAATGCCTGAAGCAAAGTTCTGTCCAACATAATAAGGTATTATTTCAGAGATGACAGTGTTCTTGACACTTAAAGGCTGCATGTAGAGCTATTACTGCTTGGGGCTACACACATGTATTTATCTTTCCCCATCCCATGATGGTTTCTAGTCAAAGAAGCATAAAAATGTTTTAAATCAAATATACAGAGCATGGGGGGGGGCAGAATCAAAATGTTGCAAATGTCTCTGCAAAACATGGTACTGCTGTTCAGAATTCTACTCAGTCATTCCCTTTGAGGAGAGTATTCCATCTTCCCACCTTAAGTTACATTTTTCTTTTCAGTCACCCTACATTCTATGGCTAAAGAACATCCTACATTTTCATTGGACTGTATTTTTTAACTTCCTTTTTTGAGTTTCTAAAATAATAATAATAATAATAATAATAATAATAATAATAATAATAATAATGGATTTTTGCAAGAATATTGGTGTTTGTCATAGAGAATCCCAGAATCCAGAAGCTTCCTACAATCATGTCAGACTGGCTTTCTCTGTTAGGAGGAATGATAACAAAAATGGATCTGTATGCATGAACATGCCATTTTGAAACTAGCTGTTCAAAAGTTTCGATTAATTCAAAGTTTTGGTAATCACCCTTTACATGTTACAATATTTGTAGACAGCTTGCAGCA
>NC_056525.1:95612511-95733482 GCF_019175285.1 Sceloporus undulatus
TGCCCTGATCATGGCAATGGGATTATTGTGTACCTCCCTAAAACCAGATTATCCATCTAGTGACAAAAAAGAGTCTGTAATCCAGTTGGACCATGATGTACTGAGACAGCCTCATGGTCATCATGGTAGCCATGAAGTCCCAAGCAAGTCCTGTCAGAACAGCCTAAGCATGGATGTTGAAGTTGAAGTCTCTTGAAACTATCATCCAGCACCATTCCTGAAACCACTCTAGCCAACTCAGCCAGGAAGGCTGCTGGGTAGCATGGTAGGCAGTACTTCTTCTGCCTATTTCACCCAGCACAAGGTAGAAACCCTCAAAGTCAGTGCTAGAACAGATGAGCTTTCTTGTGAGAGTGAAAGAATCCTTGGATGACAGCAACCTCTCCCTCTGCCCCCTGACATGGCTGGATTGTACCAACTACTCATGTAGACAAAACTGGGACAAGTTTAAATTTATTGGAGCCTTTAGCATTTTTGACATGCCAAAGTGTTTGGGGTTGACTTTTTTTGATTGTTTGATACCTCACCTCTAATATCTAACAAATGAATACATACCTGGATCAACCCTGGGTGACAGGTTTTTAGATTATTAATCTCTCACAGAAACAAGAAAGCATCATCTTGGGAGGGAGTCTGGAAAGTACTTTAGGCTATTTCTGCCTTAGAATTAAATTCAAGGCATCAAAGGCTGTATCTAAGGGTGTATTCAGACTACAGAATTAAAGCAGTTTGACATTACTTCAACTCCTGTAGGGTTTCTGACAGACCAAACTGAATACCTCACCAAATCCCAGGATTCTGTAGGATAGAGTTATGGCAGTAAAAGTGGTGTCAAAATGCTTTAATTCTGCTTTAAGGATACACCCTTATCCACATTCAGCTGGGTTAAACAGATTTACTTCTGTCACTGTGTACAAGACTGAACAATCAGTAGAGAAAGAGATAACCTTGCTGATCATAAGCATTCCTAACCTCAAGCATATTTTGACCATTGTAATTTCTTTAGATATTATTCTAACTGTAGCCCTCCAAATATTATTGGACTGAAACTTTCATCTACCATAGCCAATGGTGGAGGCCACAACATGCCCATCCTGGTATTAAAGATTTTGCTACAATTTAGCCTGAAAAACTCTCCAGCTGTGTGATATGCAAAACAGAAATAACAAAAACTACAGTAAAAGCTCAAGAAAATACATCGCACTTCAATGTTATAGTGCTATGATTCCATTTTAACTGTCATGACTGAATCCCACATGGAATACTGGGATCTTTACTTCGAGAAGGGACTAGAGCTTTCTGTCAGACTTCTAAATACCTCATGTAACCACAGAACTCCATTGGATGGGTGATTCTAAACAACCTGTTAAATAAAATATAGATTTAAATTGAGAAGATTTCATTTGGGATTTGTATTTATGGACTGGCATGAGGTAGGGAAGGAATCCTGGGAATTACTCTGTTTTGCCAGCTGCTGGTTGTAATTAAATGGCAATCCCTGTAGTCTATTTGCTTCAGGGTTTATCTGAAATGTAGGCACCAGAGAATATATCTTCAAAATGATGATGTCTTTCTTCTTTTATATGAAGAAAGGATAGTTGGATGCAGTATAAAAACCTCCTTTTATTTTAAGAGAGTAAGGGAACTTAATTACCAGCTACATAAATCCCAATATGATCTGGTGTCTGGACTGAATTTCCATGATAATGCAACAGATGTGATTATTGTGATGTTGACATTACTCCCAAAGAGCTGCTTGCTTTCTCATAGTTCAGTCCTTCAAAAATCTAAAAATACAAGTGGAAAGATGATACGCTTTCAGAACTACCTGAGATATCTGATTATTTGGACATAATTTCCTGTGGACAGAACAAAAAGCAACTTCCTTAATTGTTAGGTTGGGTCTGCATGTAATGTTTTCTGCATGTTGTGTCTTTTCTCCCCCAGAACAACATTGCATTTTGTGCTGTGAAGATACTCACGAAACATCTGATGAAGAACCATCTCTCCAATGATGTCTTGTCCCTTGCTAATAGATTGATTAATCATATGATCAATAGAATCATATTAATCATATGATTAATAGAATCATATGATACCCTAAGCCTCTTCAGGGCTACCACTGCCATATTGCTGCTATAAGCTTCTTTGCTGGTGATAGGAGAGACAGAATTTCCCACCCACCTCCACTATTGGGCATTTCATTCATAATTTGTATTTATTGTATCTAGAGTCTCAGAACTGTTCATGTATTTGTTTTGCAAGTAATGATTGGCATAGACCTTGCAGTCCCTGGTCTACATGTTTTTATTTGTCTTCTGTGAAAGCAAAGGGGTTCTTGTTAGTTGATTATATTTCTGAATCAAGTCTCTAGACAGCCTATGGATGTAGCATTATTTCTGACATGGGGAAAATAGGTTCAACAACAACAAAAATATGGAAGTAAGCTTCTGAACAAACATGAGGCTATTTCTTCACATTAGAAGAGTACCAGTGCTATAGGAGTGTTTCTATATCGATTGCATATCTGGAAACAATGCCACTGAAAGTAAAATCATGTCCATCATATTTTGCCTATGTCCTCAACCACTGAAAGAGGTGGCTTATTGCATGTTGACAGTCCATGGGATGGAAAGGTATTGTTTTCTTGCTTGATTGGAAGTGCTGATTGAGTAAAATAGTTGGGTGAAAGCTCAGCTCAGAAAGATTCCTTCTTGACATGGCATTTCCTTTAACCATAGGTCTCAGCTGGTGCAGTTGGTGAGGACTCAGAAGAGTGCCTTCTCCATGACTGTGCAATTCCCTTCCATGGGAGATCAGGTCAGCCTTCCCCCTGCTCTCTTTTCATCCAGCAGCTGAAGACATTCATATTTAGGCAGGCTTTTAAAGTGTGAATTTTACTTATGTAGCATGTGTGAGTAATTGGTGTACTGTCCTTAATGCTTTTATTTTTTATTGAAATGGTTTTATCTATGTTTGTTTTTAACTCTTATTTTATTACTATTGTTGTTGTTGTGTGCCTTCAAGTCATTTCTGACTTATGGAGACCCTAAGGTGAACCTATCATAGCACGATTTGTTCTGAGGACGTTTGTCTTTGAGTCTGAGAGAGTATTGTCCGAGGTCACCCAGTGAGTTTCCATGGCCAAGGAGGGATTCGAACCATTTTCCAGAGTCATAGTCGAACACTCAAATCTGTATACCATTCTGGCTCTTGTTTTAATACTCAGTAATACAGTATTTAATTCTTCTTTAACTTTTGTAATTAATGTTTTAGTTGTATCTTTTTAAAATTATTGTAAGCCTCACTGAATCCCATTTTGGGAGAAAGGTGGGCTATAAATCCAATAAATAAATATCTTCTTCTGCTAGATCAGCTGGAGTGATGCTAGTGTAAGAAGAAGCCATATTGTGGATTTCAGTAAGATATTCTGGGGTTTGGGCACATGTTTCGGAAAAGAAGAAATCATATTAATAAAATGATATTGGATAGGTCACCCAGATATTGAGATAACACGCAACATTTCTCTTAAGCGATGAAAATACATTTCTTTGCTGGATTTTAGGCTTTTGCTATAGAAGAGATGGATGGGGGTGTCCATCAACTATGGCAGATTCCTCTATTCAGATCACTTTAGATTTTATACAAAGAACAGGATCAAGTATAATATAGCAGTCATTGATTGTCTTAACTCTAGAGAACCATGGTATAATGGCTGAATGTTGGACTAGGACTCTGGGAGACCAGAGTTCAAATCCCCACCATGGAAACCCACTGGGTGACTTTGGGGAAATCACAGTCTCTCAACCTCAGAGGAAGACATGGCTAGCCACACTGAAGAATTCTTACCAAGAAAACTCAGGGTAGGTTTGCCTTAGGGTCACCATAAGATGGAAACAACTTGAAGGTAAACATCAACAAATGGAATGTTGTAGACAAAGCATATAATGCATCAGGATTTTGTTCATTTCACATCTACACAAAGAAATAGAAGGGATGGTGGGGTTGGGGGGGGGGGGGAGAGAAACTACAGTCCTTAAAGTTAATTCAAACCAGTAATTAAATCAAACCAGGTTATTTAATAGGGGAAAGCCCCCAGAAACAAATGGACATTGCATCTCTGGGAAATGAGAAGTGTGGCAAAATCCATTTAATTTAGAAATAGTTAAATTTGGGGGCTTTTGTTTGTTTGGAGAGGAGCAGGGTTTTTTGGTTTATAAAAAGAGATAATGGGTTTTTTGGCAATAGTTTGCCTGACAATGCCTTTGGCAATCTTATTAAATTTCAGTAAAGGGACACTAATAAAGCTACAAATACTTTCCATTAGTGTTTATGGATAGTTTAGAAAAACTATTAGGATCTATAGTACCCTGAAGAGCTTTATCCACTTGCTTTTTTAATTAAAGGAAAAATATCAGGGAGGATGGACAATGGTGATGTTATCTGAATAGCACAGCTCTGGCTAAACCTTTGAATTAAACAAGTGTTTGCAGCAGTTCACATAGGCTTGCTGTGACTTACACACACAGGAAGATTTTATTGCTCTTTGTTCTTATATTGTTTTAGTGCCATCTATGTAAAACGGGGAACTGTATAGTTTCTAGAGCCCTTTATAGAGGCCATAATTCAAGGTATCAGGCAATGGATAGTGTGTTTCTTCTGATTAGCCAAGGCTAAAATTTTTAAGATTTTTAAGGAAATCATGCAGTAGAACATGTTACACTCCAACTCAGATATGATTGGAATTGCACAGCTACCCATACATTGGTGGACTGCAACTCCCAGCTTCCTTCACTTTTGGCTATACTAGCTAGATTTGCTACAAGTAGCAGTTCAACAAAAGATGATTCCCACCACTGATCTAAGAGTTGCATATTCTCAACACAAGATTGAGCCAAGACATTTTGTTGTATTAGGTGGAACAGCAACTGGTACTTCCACTCCAGTCAAGATGAATGCAAAGCCCATTATCTCACATGCACTTCTGCCTAAGCCCGAAAGGAGGACAAGCCGTTGGTTAATCATTGAAGGTTAGCTGCCCCTTCATAGTTCTCAATATCTGCTGCCTCACTCTGCTTATTAGTATGACCTCTCCTACCCCATCATGTCCCACAGCTAACATGGGCCAGACCATGCCCTACCACTTCCATTTTTTCTAGGGTTGTGAAGGCAAGCAAAAACCACAATTCCCATCATATTTTCTAAATATCCTGCAGGCAGAAGTCTGATAAGCTCCCCAACTCATCACCCTCAAGACTCATGGTTTTACTCTGATCGCTCCCCTGAACAGCCATTCTGTGACTGTTGTTTCTGAGGGGCAGAGACATAATAAATAAATAAATAAATAAATAAATAAATATTTATATCCCGCCTCTTCCGTTTTGGGGATCGGGGCGGGTAACAACAAAGTTTGTGCAATACATAATATAAATAATAAATATACCCTATAACAAGACACAGACCAATGAAATCTTCCACCAAGATCCTTTGGAGTATTCTAGAGGTCACTCCCAGCAGATGATGCCATTGTATAAAATCTCCTGTGAAGCACAACCAGATGCTTCTGTGACCCCTCCAGCTCTCAAGCAGTCATTGAATGACGGTACACAGGACTATCACAGCAAAAATGAGTCCTGAGGAAGAGTTTTAGTCAAAATGGAGGGTGATAAACTTACCATACTTTGCAATGACCCTAACCCTCCCCAAAAGACATATGCAGGCATAAAGCAGACTTATCCTTATGTCACTAGCAGGTTGCTTGCCATGATTTGCTGGCTCTGAACAATGATTTCTCCTGTGTATTTGTGATTGCTGCATCCACAGTCTTTTTTTCTTAATGCCACCATTCCCTCCACCTGCATAAGCACAGCAGTGCAGTACATCTGCAGGATTCCTATTACTGAGATCGGGACTAAGAAACCTATTCTACTGAGACTAAAGTTGCTTCTCTCCTGTTGTCTGCTTTAGGTAAAATAAGTGCATTGCACATCTTAAGGATAATTGCACAGCCTAAAATAAAAAACCTTCAGGATAAGGTTTGTTTCACACTACACAGTTATAGCACTCTCATACCACATTAACTGCCATGGCCGTATCCTATGGAATCCTGGGATATGTGGTCATATAGTCTGGTGAGGCATGAGAGCAGTGATTCCCAAACTTTAGTCCTCCAAGTGTTTTGGACTTCAGTTTTCAGAAGCCCCAGTCAACTTGGCCAACAGTCAGGAATTCTGGAAACTGAAGTCCAAAACATCTGGAGTTTAGAAACCACTACACTAGAAATTTCTGGCAGAGCATATCTCCAACATTTCACAGATGTTTTTTATGTACCCATGCAACACCAGAGTATGGCTAACGCTATTAATGAAAAAGAACACATTATACAGTTTGCTCTTGCCTGAGCCTACTGGGAAGGGCAAGATTCTGTTTCTCATCTCCTCTCTGCTGAATTTTGCACTTTGAACTTAGTTTGCAGCAATTAATGGTAGCTGAGGATGAAGAAGGAAAATGGAAGGAGAAGGGGCTGAAAGAGTGGGATGACAGAGGATCAATCAGAACAGTTGGAAGATATAGCTGAGAATTCTAAATACCTCAGGGAACTACAAGCCCGAGATTTCCATAAGATGCAGCTCTGGCAGTTACAGTGGTACCAAAGTGTTATAAATTGTGTTACATGTAACAGACCAAAATGTACCCCCAAGCCAAGCATTTTCCAGTCTTTTGACTTACCAAATGCCATAAAAACCATGGGCAGCATGTTTTAACTGTCACACCAAATTCATGCCTCTTGTTTAAACTGTGCTATTGTACACACTTTCTGAGAATTTTTGCTGCTATTGTGTGCTGCCTGACTTCAGACAAACTATAGTTAGCCCTTTAAGTTTGAAGATTTGATTAATATGTTCCCTCTAGGAATGTCTATGTTCTCCAGAGCCACTCTGTAGTCAGCATCCATGAGAAGTCACTCTGGAGGACCTACAGATTCTTAGAGAAAACACTTCCCTGGGCATTTGTAGGCCCTCCAACATAATTCTATGGCCAACTGTGCTGGATGTTGGCCATAAGAGTTGCTCAGGAGGATGCAGAGATTCCTAGAGAGATGTTCTCTCCGATTAAAAAATAACATTTTTTTATTTGTGGTTTTCTATTTTCATGGGGATCCCAAGCCCCTAACCACAGTGAATGTAGAAGGCCCACTGTACTGCAAAGTCCATTTATTTTCTGCTCCTGGGACCTCGGTTTGATCAGTTCCAGCCCTTGTAGCCAGAGTGGCTTGAAGATTGCACATGTAGCCACCTTCTGAAAATCATTTACCAAAGCATCTGGCCTTCATTTTCCAAGGTTTGGCTCTTCTGAAGCAGCAAGCCTAAATTTATCCACCACCATAATTTTATTTCCTCACATTCCAGCTTCAGGAATAATCCATTGAGATCTAAGAAAAGGTATGTTTCTATCTCTGTTATTTCCTCTGGAAGCCATTACTTGACATATAGCAAACTATCTCTTTTACTGCCATCTTGCCTCCCGTCAAATGCTGGGAATTAGGTGTGATGTAGGGATTGCATTGATAGGTCATGGTGCTCTCAGACACAGGTGCTGAGATAATATTGGAAGGGAGGCAAGTTTGGCATGAGCAAAGCCTGTTCAAGGTTGTTTTTGTGAAAGAATCTGATTATAATAACATAGAAGGAAGCGATACGGGAAAGAGAAGGAAAATGTATTTACTAATTATAATGCATAAGAATTTTTGCCTGAGTTTTGAAATTGTGTGTAGTTTAATTAGGGAATTTTAACACTTGCTGGTCAGTTCTGACAATGAACATCACAGGACTGGAGCTATGGCTTCTTAAAGGTTTTCTGAGTTTTAACTATTGAAGCCTGGATTTCTTAAGTAGCTATCCTGCTGGTCTTGATAGTTACCTGTTTCTCATGATGAGTTTGTGGAAATGCTGAAAAAAATTAGCATTGGAATTGTGTGCAAATGCTTAATTGCTTCTGTTGCTTTGGCCAACTATTTTTTTTAAAATATTGGGATCTCTGTCAGGAAGGAGACAGTGTCCTGGTATGTTGCCCAAGTTCAACATCTGTGTATTTTCTGCTCCCTTTCTCTTCCCATTTTCCTCTGTCCTGCTCTGAGAAAACCTAGAACTCCTGATACTCTGACCTTCAGTCTCTGTAGCTGGATTTGAGAAACATTACAAGCTAACTTGTTTTAGAAAAAGCTATTTGCTGCTTTTATTCATTAGCCCCTGGTAAAAAGTACTTAGTTATGTCACATATTAGTAAGTATTATTATTTAATACTTTAATTAAAAAAATCATTAAAAACCCATAATACATCCTGAAATAACTTTTTGAAGCAATAATTTAATACACACACACTTTTGGCATTTTGACACAATTCTACCCCTTGCTACTTAAAAAGTAACCACTTCACATTTACTATATCACATCCAGCTTCTCAGAAATAAAAACCTTGACCCACTGCAGCCTATTCCAGACATGTCGCTATGGTTCAGCTTTGCAGGTGATACAAGAGGGTTTTACAAATTTAATCTCTCCATATGAAGTCTGGTGTATAGATTTTGACTATGTTTATTTAAGTCTGTGTTCTGCATTCTTACTGTACCACAAAGATTATGCATTGCCCTTGAGCTAATTAATTTTCTTTTAAAACTAATTTGTTTTTGTAACTGATGCATTTTCCAACTGAACTATTCCCTAAAGAGTGGTTGTTGTATATTCTTGTGCGTTAAATTAAGGATCCACTGAGACATAGAACAGGTATGACATACTGGCACCAACCAGGCAAGATGCTCTATTGCCAGGGTTAAAAAATCTCTTACTTGTGTGTATCTCTGAATGTACTTTGGCATATAGAAAATGCTTCTTAAGCAAAAACCATTTATTTGCTAATTGGGGATAACAATCCACTGGAAACTCATGGCACAACGCATTTCCCAAGATGTCTTCAGACATTTTATTTTTCATGGTTGTTCATGGATGAGCAAAGTGTGGTTTGTAGATTGTGTGTAACCCCCCATCTCCACCTCCAGTCCTGAGCCTCTGATGTCCAACTGAAAAGGGAAGGGGGGAGAGAAGAAAATAATGAAAATTTTTGTTTTAATGGTAAGGTGGGGGCAAGACAACCTACCCTGCAAAGGTATCACCCACCCAAACTTGGAAGTCAAGCTCTAGTCAGTGGACTATGGAAAGATGCTTAATTCTACACTAGCTAAGAAGATCTCAGTTGAACTGGTAATTTTCTACAATATATGTTTTATAATCACATCTTTGTATCTGAGTATGGCTACATCGCAAATCAATAGATTTGTAGTACTAAGAATAATAGATCATGAACTGTAAGAGCTTTGGTTTGAAGCCAGGGACATAATAAAAGAAGGATGCATAAAGACACTTCTGACAGACAAAAGGAAAGTGAAGAAAAGTGACAGATAAAATGCTACAAGCAATAATGGAAAGAAGAGAAACAAAATGAAAAGGAAGTAGGACTAAACTAAGAAGCATGAATGCAGCACTGCAGTGGTTAGTGTGCAAAGATAAGAAAAATTACTACAATGACCAATGTAGAGAAATAGAAGACAAAAAAACAAGATGATGGACCTATTCCACAAGATTCGAGAAATCAAGGGAAAATTCAAACCAAGGACCGGGATGCTCTACGACAATAAAAATAACATAATTCAAGACCAGGAAGGAATAAAAAGACGATGGATGCAATACACAGAAGAATTATATAACGGAGATGACAACATGAAGGACACATGGAACAAAAAGCCATATGAAGATGAATCCCAATTCTAAAAGCTGAAGTGGATGCTGCAATAAAGGAAATGGCAAAAAAACAAGACTCCAGGAACAGATGATATTCCAACAGAACTGTTGCAATTCCACAGTGACAGAGTCAACTCTAGTGCTAACCAACATATGTCAACAGATATAGAAAACAAAACAATGGCCAACGGATTGGTGGCAATCAATATACATTTCCCATCCACACAAAAAAGGAGACACAAGAGACTGCAGCAACTATAGAACCATAGCACTAATCACCCATGCAAGCAAAACCATGCTCAAAATTCTACAACATAGACTCCAACCATACATAGAGAGATAAATCTCAGAAGTCTAAGCAGGGTTCAGGAACGGAAGAGGCACCAGGGATCACATTGCAAGTTCCAAAATAAAATCAGCATGAGCTTTATAGATTACAGCAAAGCCTTTGACTACATAGACCATGAAAGACTATGCAATGCCCTTAAAGACATGGGAGTGCCAAAACATCTGATAGTCCTGATGAGGAATCTGTACTCAGGATGAGAGGCTGTCAGAACTCGGAGAAACAGAATGGTTCCCAATTGACAAGATTGCATCCTATCACCCTACCTATTCAACTTCTATGCAGAACTTATTGTAAGGAAAGCAGGCTTGGACACAGAAGGAGGAGTGAAAATAGGAGGAAACAATCTGAAATATGCTGATGACACCATAATACTGGCAGAGAGCCTACTAAGGGAGATCAAAGAAGAAAGTGCAGAGGCAGGCTTACTGTTGAACATAAAGAAAACCAAAATAATGACTACAGAGAACTTACACACAATCAAACTAGAAATGCGAGAAATAGAAATAGTAAAAGAGTTTTCAGATCAGGATCAAATATTGGTCAGAACGGGAACTGCGGCCAGGAAATCAGAAGAAGATTAAGAATGTGGAGGGTGGCTATGAAGAACTAGAAAAGATCCTAAAATGCAAAGCCATACAACTCAGCACAAAAGTCAGAACCATACAAGCCACTGTATTTCCTATTACTGTGTATGGATGTGAGAGCCGGACAGTCAAGAAAGTAGATAAGAGGAAAACCAACCATTTGAGATGTGGTGCTGGAGAAGAGTGCAGGATTTCATGGACAGCCAAAAGGACAAACAATGGGTCCCAGAGCAGATCAAGCCTGAATATCCCTAGAAGCCAAGATGGCAAGACTTAGGGCCCGAATAGATAGGCCAAAAAAGCTGCTTTGGGTCACTTTTGAGGTATGCTATTTAAATGATGCATGTGTCCTAAGAGGCCAAAAACCACACCAAAGCTGTGCTCCAGTCCTAAGGAACCCATTAGGTGACCTTGGGCAAGTCACACTCTCTCAGCCTCTGAGGATGCAATGGCAGACCCCCTCTGAAGAACTTGCTAGAAAAACCTGTGATAGCTTCACCTTAATTGCCATAAGTTGGAAATGACTTGAAGGCAGAAACACACACATACACACCAGGCTGTATTATGTTACCTATGGATTCTTTTTATGTTGTCTTGGGATTCTCCCCCCGCCCCTTCCCATAGCACATTAGCATGTCAGTTTTCTTCTGGAGTGGGACTCCATGTGGTTCTCCAAAGTTGCTTGATTGCAAAACCCAGCATTCTTTACCATAAGCTGTGCTGCTGAGGCTGTTGGGAATGCAGTCCCACAATTGTGTGAACAGTTCCCAACCTCATTGCATATGACTCTTAATGATGGGGTAATATCGACCCAGACCTATGCACTTGAGTTTGTCAGTCCTTATATTGGAAGAAAGGCGGGATATGAGTAAATAAAATAAATAAAATAAATAAATGATAAGAAGGAGCATTGGCAGCGGCTGTAGTCTGAAGATGATGCTACCAGTTCAATCCCCCAGAGGATGTTTGGCCAGTGGCTCATTGATTCTATAGAAAATGGATTTGAAACAAAGGGACTCCCATTGATTCTCTCCTTCCTTTTTTTGTTCAAAGTGGTGTGTTGTGTGTGGAAAGAATCAACACGAGGCTGCCGAAACTTGAGTAGTTCCAGAGTGCTCTTTGGATCCCAGCCAATACATGTTGTAGTTTATGTGTGTGTGAATGCTCCCCCAACCAATTTCTTATTGGCAGCACATTGCTGTGAAGCTGCCACGAAACTCTCCTGGATGAGAGCATTTAAAACAATAGAAATGGCTGCAGTCTTTGAAAACAACACAACAACACACACACACATTACCATTGCTTGAGGGGGACATAGGACTTTTTGAGATTACAGTTCTTCCTGGTAGTGTGGATCCATTCTGGGAGATGTAGTGCAATAGCAACTGAGGCAGTGCAGTGGTTTGAGTGTTGGACTACAACTCTAAAGACCGGGTTTGATTCCCTGCTTGGTCATGGAACCCACTGGGTGACCTTGGACAAGTCACACTCTCTCAGCCTCAGTGGAAGGCAAGAGCAAACCCCGTCTCCTCAAAAGGTAGGGAGAGGCTCCCCTTTGGGGCTGTGACTTGAAGGTATGCATGATCTAGTACGTATTAAGTTTAAGAGCTCAGAGCCATTTATCTGGATGTAGTTTGAGCATTGGACTGCAACTCTGGTGCCGGTTCAATTCCCAGCTTGGCCATGAAACCCGCTGATGAGCAAGCCACACTCTCTCAGCCTCGGAGGAAGGCCACGGCAAGCCGCCTCTGAGCAAACCTTGCCAAGAAAACCCAGCATAGGTTCCCCTTAGGGTCACCATGAGTCAAAAATGACTTGTAGGCACACAACCACAATATTGATGATCGGAGAGGGAGGGCAAGGTAAGCCAAAGCTGAAGAGCATTGGAAATCTTGGCATAAAATCTCCCTTCAGCATGACACAGGCTTTTCATATCCCTTGAGCATGACCCATCATCTCCAGGGCAGGCCCAAAGCCCTTTTGCTCAGTGGTTCTGGGACAAACTCCAAAGCTTTGTGGGTGTTTGGGCAGAGAGAGTAGGCTTTCCAGCAATTGTGCGTGTGTGTTTGTGTCTGTTGAGTGCATACCCTGGTGAGCGACTCTTCCTTTTCACCACAAGCAATTGCGGCAAGGCTTTGGACAAAGGAAAGTTTGTTCTCTGGGTGAGAGAAGCTTCCAGCGTGGCATTTGATACCTTCTTTGCAGATGATGAGTTTTGGGAGGAGAGAGCTCTTTTTAAAAAATACACATACATACACAACACATACAATTGTACTTAGGGACTGCCATGAATAACATTGGTGTGTATGTTTGGGTGAATTTTTTGTCTTTAACGCTTTAATGGGTGTGGTAAAGAAGTACTCTGCAGAAACCATTTGATGTGGGCCCACCTGAAGTGCCATGGCTCAATGCTGTGGATTCTGGGAATCAAGGTTTGTTGTGGCACCACAATAGAGCTTATGATGGGCCTCTCATCAGGCTGGCAGAGGGGGTTTGCCTTTCTTGCTGTCCTCTGAGGCCCTTGCCCTGGTGCCACACGAAATGACAAATCCCAGAAGTCCACAGCACAGGGCCATGGCGGTTGAAGTGGGGTCGAACCGGATTACTTTGTGCAATGTGGATGGGGTTGGTTTTGTCTGAGCCAGACAGGTGTTGCAGTTTGAGTGTTGGGCTACAACTCTGGAGGCCAGGGTTCGCAATTCTGGCTCAGCCATGGAAATCCATGTGGGTTTTTCGGACTAGGCAGCCATGTTCTGATGGGTTTGTTATCTGAAGATGCCAGCCACAGCTGCTGGTGAACAGTGAATGCCAGGGATAAACTCTTCCAGAACATGGCTGCATAGCCTGAAAACCCACAATGATGCTGGCTGTGAAGCCTCCCACTTCCCATGGGATGACCTGAGCCAGCCACACTCTCTCAGCTCAGAAGATGGCCCTTTTAGAACAAGGGAAAGAAAGAAAAGAAGAAAGAAGAGAGAAAAGGCTGCAGCCACACTGGAGAGTAACCCGCTTTGGGCCGCTTAATGTGTCCTGGCTCAAGGCTGTGGAATTCTGGGAGTGGGAGTTTGTTGTGGGGCCCACAACAAACTCCCACTCCCAGATTCCACAGCCTTGAGCCAGGACACATTTAAAGCGGTCCCAAAGCGGGTATCTCTCCAGTGTGGCTGCAGCCAAAGCCAAGCAGGGAGTCCAGGGCCGTCATCATGTGACGGAGGGGAGGTGCGGGGCTGGCAGCTGGCCAGTGGCAGAAGCTGATGGGTGGAACGAGGCAGGGATGGAAAGGAGGGAAAGAAAGAAAGGCAGAAAGAAGGAGAGCAAGAAGAAAGAGGAGAGAGGAAGCCCAGGCGGAGTAACGGACCCGAGGTTCTCCCCAGCCCCAGCCCCAGCCTTGCTGGCTGCCTGTTCTTTGGGGGGAAGGCGGAAGGCAGGAAGGAAGGCCCCTGGGAGATGGCCGGCAGCCTGGAAGGTAAAGCTCTTGCCGCTTGCTGGGAGGAGGGAGGGATGGGGGCCAGGAGAGAGAGAGAAGGGACAAAAGGGAAGGAGAGAAATGAGGAGAGAGAGGAGGCGTTGCATCGCGGTGGCACAGGGCTGAGTCCTCCCCTTCCCTCCCTTTTGGCTGGGCAGAGAGAGGAGCCAGCACAACCCCTGGAGAGCCACATGACATATCCACACATACATACAATGCCTTCGATCACTACACACACACACACACACACACACACACACACAATCCCTGGATTATTCATCACACACACACACATATTATACCCTGGATATCCCCATATATAGATATGATGGCTCACCCTCCCTCTCTCTCTCTCTCTCTCTCCTCCCCTTTCTTTCCTGTAAGGGACTTGGGGAGATGGGAAGGAGGGCAGGACCAGAGGCAGATCTAGGAAAGAGGAGGGGCTGGGTCTTCTTCTCCTGGTGGGAGGGCCAGAGCCTGGGATGTGCCAGGGCAGAGAGGGGGAAACTGAGGGCCCTTGCCATGCCTTCCCTCCTTCCCCAGAAGCCTTTTCCCTTTGTAGGACCTGCAGTGTGGAAGAACTTCATAGTGAGATGCATCTCCAAGTTGCTCTACAAGCACCCCTCCCCCCCACCAGCACACAGAGAGAGAGAGAGAGAGAGGTCCATGGTCCCCAGCCTCTTAGGCTCCTGGCCTCCTCTCCAGAGAGCATCCCTCTCCCTTTCCTTGCCTCCTTTTGGGCCCCAGACCATCCTCTCAGGGCTCCCTGCTGGGAGTGACAGGAGACCTCAGAGCAAGGCCTCTTCCAGCCCTAGGGTCCCCAGGGCCCACACAGTTCAAACTCCCAAAGCCCCTTGACAAAGAGAGGAAGGAGCAGAAACACCCCCTTTCCTCTCCTTTTCTGAACCCCCCTCCTTATCTAGAACTGAAGGTAAATATTTAGATTGCTTTTCTCCCATTACAAGCAGAGCCCCAGGGAATTCCTGGCTCTGAGCTATTGGTTGCCCTCAGCAAAGTTGTTGGCTGAAATGGTATCTGCAATGTGGGCAGAGGTCCAAAAACAAGACTTGAAGCACTTTCCAGAAATGAAAGCATTGGACCAGTGTTGCTGGCAACTGTGTTTCTATGGTCCAAACCACACTGCAGAAATAATGCATGGCAGTTTAACTGCTAGGGAATCCTGGGAAGACGACTCAATGTCTTACAAAACTATAGTGCCCAACTTCCCAGAATTCCTTACCATTGAGCCAGGACTGTTAAAGCCATCTCAAACTGGATGATTTCTGCAGTGTGTTTTGGAGTTACGACTCTCTTTTGCATGATTTCACATTGCCCTGTTTTCCTCAACGTGTGTCAGAGGGATAAGGTATGTCCAGTTTATCTCCCACCCATATTCTCTAATACAGGTCCTGCAACACAGTGTTGCAATATGGCGTAATTGTGTCCAGACCCTCCAGTAGCTCTATTGTATTTCCCCTTTCCAACTGTCAGCTAGCATCCCATTCGCTCTGTTGGGCAGTTCAGAGAGTCTGGTCAGTTTCCAAACACTTTTAAAAACTTTAATAAAAGTTTGCACTTCTGCAGTCCTTGGCTCTCACCTAACCTGACGAATAGTGTCTTGTTTTGTGTGGATGGTAATATTTGGGCTGTCATTGTCAGAACTCAGATTATTACTTACGGCAGAACTAGAGTAGTTGGAAACTACTTTTGAGGATGACCACACCAAAATCCACTGGCTATGCTGGTAGCTTCAAAAGGTAACTTTTCCATGTATGCAGAGGGATCTTGTAACACCTTTCACTCAGTTAGTCTCAAAGGTGCTACAAGATCCCTTTGCACACTGATTTTCCAGACGAATATTACTTTGTCTCTGAATTCTCCATGTACTGTTATCTGCACTTTGTATGATGCCTCAGATGGCTGGGTCTGTGAAGATCGGTCATTGGGAACTGCTGTTCTGCTTATGACAGTAGGCCATAAAAAGTCCCTCCTCTGGTTCATTTGTTATCTGCACTGGCTGACATTAGTGTTCCAGAGTTTCAGACAGGATTTCCCAGGCCCTTTGGTTGCACCAAAGGAGTATTATTTATTTGTTTATTTATTGCACTTATATTCCCCCTTTCTCACAAAATGGGATCCAAGGTGGCTTACAGTAGTTAAAAAAACAATAGCAGCTAATTGATTACAAAAGCTTTTTTAATTAAATAATACTATTATTTGAAAACATGGTTAAACAATGAAAAAACTTAAAACATGTTATAGTATAATTTCATGTAAAGATTTAATAAACTACAGCACACCACATTGCAGACACACAATACATATATTAATTTCAAAGGTGTTCAGATTCTCCCCCAACACCTTCCTTGCCCCTCCTTTTGTATAGCTGTGTACTAAGTAAGATAAGTATATCATAAGGCTTGGGGAAAGTTGCTTTTTTTGTGTTGCCACAACAGTGCCCTTCTGGTTGGGGAAGTGGAAAGTTGTAGTCCACTGCAAGCCCTAAGAATATGTACCTGTTATCCAAATGTCCTATTGGGACAGGCCACCCCAATTCAGAAAGATACTTGGACTATCAGGTTGGCCCTACTCACTTAAGCAGAGTGAGATAGCCACTTCAGGCAGTTGATTTTGGAAATCATGAAAGGACAGCAAGTTGTCAGCCATTTAACTGTTTAGCACTGTATTTTTACTTCAGTGGAAGAGGAGAAGCACTTGTGGGAGTTTCTGCCCCAGATGCCAAAAATACTTGACCAACTTTGAGTGATTTGTTTCTGAATTGAAGTGGGGTGGAAGCAGGCACAGAAAAGGAGGAAGCTTATATCAAAAATTGCTACTCCTGCTCACACAGCAAAGTATCTTCAAGTGTCCCTGTAAAACATTCACTTTTTGAATTTTGCTCACCATTCTGGAGGTTCTGGCTCACATTCTTCCCGTCATTCTCTCCGAGAGGCAAATAAACCCAGATTAGCTAACCCCTTTCTTAATACATTCCTGTTCCATTTTAAGAAGACTGGATAGAGAACCATTTGAGGAGACAACTGGATTGGTATAAGAAGTTTTTAAATGATTTAGAAACTGGTTATAGTTGACTTTTGAAGGTGTATTCATTCTTTTGTGTGTGTGTGTTGATTCAAAAGATTCTTACGGAAAGGGGAGGGGGAGTTAACTGTTTTCTGCTAATTTCTAAAGTTTGAAAATGTTACTTTTTTGTGAGGAATTACAGCTCCCAGAATTTACCAGCCAACATGCTGGTAATTTTAGTTAATACAATCTTAATTTGTAATACAAAGTCATTTATGAAAAAATAGCAGAATTTAGCAAAAAATTGAAGCCTATCTGCAAATTTTAGAGATTAAAAGTCTTCCTTTCCTTAAAAATAAAAAAAGACTAAGAAGAAAAAGAAAAATGAAAGGTACATTTGAGTTAATTGCTCTTTTCCAAGTTGTTCTGCTCTGTTACTTTCCTTTAGTATTAAAGAGAAGTGGAAATTGTATAACCAAATAGTATTGGCCAAGCTAATGCTTAATCTTGTTAATGCAAGAAGGTGTGAGGATAAAAAAGGAAGAGATATGGGGAGATTACCCACACCATAAGGCAAGCTGCATGCTTCCAGCTGAACATCTCACAGGGAGAGAGAATCTCCAGTAACAAGATAACTCTTGCTTTTATCAAGATGTTTTGACAGTTTCAAATGTGCACAAAAGTGGACAGACTACCTCTAAATCATGATGATTAAATGGATATTACCTGGTTCTTTTCTTGGTGCTATACACCTGATGTAGATAGATGAATCCGTTTTTATTAGTCCTATCTCCATAATGAAAAGAGAATAACCATTGAATGGATTCTTTGATGAAACATAACCACCTCTTTAGTACTTATTGTTGTTGTTGAGGGTAGGGTGTTAAGGACAAGGAAAGACAGAAATGGTGACTATACTTACTTTTGTGTTTCCATGGAACTTTTGAAGTAATTTGGACCTGAGGGTCACTCCAACCGTGCCACAAACCCTGTCGCTGCTCCTGTGCAATGCCAGGTCTATTAACAACAAGACCCACATCCTCCACGATATGTTGGAGGACAGTAAGTGTGACCTGGCTTGCATTACCGAGACCTGGCTTGGGCCTGAAGGAGATGCTGTGTGGGCTCAGGCCCTGCCTGCTGGGTTCTCGGTGAAGGACCAGCGCAGGTTAGGTGGGCGGGGGTGTGTGTGGCCTTGATACATAGGAACACCGTGTCCCTCACCAGGAACCACATTCGACAGACCTCCTATATCGAGTGTATTTACCTGACCCTAAAGGCTAGGGACAGTCTAGGGATTCTGTTAGTGTATCGGCCACCCCGTGCACTTGCGGACTCCCTTAACGAGCTGACACAGCTGGTCGCTGAGCTGATGTTGGAGACGCCCAGGCTTCTTGTCCTGGGTGACTTCAACATCTCCCTCACGGCCAGCCATGTTCCATCTGGTGCGGCTCGGGAATTCATGGATACCATGGCGGCCATGGGCCTGTCCCAGCTGATACAGGGTCCTACGCATTGTGCGGGTAATACTCTCGATTTGGTCTTCTGTTCGGAGGCGGAAAATCCGTGGGTGGAAATAGTTAATGTTTCCCCCCTGCCATGGACGGATCATTTCCTGGTAGAGGTTAAAATCAAGGCCTCTACCCAGATCCCCCCCGGGGGTGGTGGACCTGTTAGGATGGTCCACCCTCGAAGGCTGATGGAACCTGAGAGGTTCCAAGAAGCCTTAGAGGGGCTCACGGTTGGAAATGACGGCGACTCTGTTGATGCCCTCACCGGTATTTGGAATACCGGTCTTTCTAGGGCTATACACAGTATCGCTCCCAAGCGCCTTCTCAGGCCTACTTCTAACCGTAAGCCCTGGTATACGGAAGATCTCCGGGCAAGGAAGCGGGCTCTGCGACGGCTAGAGTACCGTTGGCGGAAACACCTTTGCTTAGACGACAAGGCTCTCCTAGACCAACTGTTAAAGGACTACGGAGAGGCAATATGAGCAACAAAGAACTTGTTCTATGGTGCTCGTATTGCGTCCGCAGAGTCGCGTCCGGCAGAGTTGTTCAGGGTGGTTAGGGAGCTAACTCAGCTCCCTCCTGCCCTGAACCAGATCCTTGAACCTACTAAGGCCTGCTGTGACCTGTTTAACGACTTTTTTGCAGATAAAACCTTTCGCATAAGCGAAGGTCTGAACGCTGACATTTTAGCAGAACCTAGAGTAGAAGTGTCCAGAGCCTCCGTGGACTTTGTTAAACTGGATCAGTTTGAGTCGATGAGTACCAAGGATGTGGACTAGATCCTCGGAAGTGTTCGGAAGACAACCTGCTCTCTTGATCCCTGTCCCTCGTGGTTAGCGGCCCAGGGGGGACCGGCGGTAACATTATTGTTACGCCGGATAGTTAATACATCTCTGAGGGATGGGCTATTTCCATCTCAATTGAAATTGGCCATTGTAAAACCTATCTTAAAAAAGCCCTCCCTCGACCCCCTGGTACATAATAATTACCGGCCTGTTTCGCTGCTACCATTTTTGGGTAAGGTGATCGAGAGGGCGGTTGCAATCCAGCTTCAGGCGGTCTTGGATGAAACGGATTATCTGGACCCATTTCAAACTGGCTTCCGGGCGGGTTACGGGGTTGAGACGGCCGTGGTCGCCTTGGTCGATGATCTCCGTCTGAGCATCGACAGGGGAAGCGTGTCCCTGCTGGTGCTCTTGGACATCTTAGCGGCTTTCGATACCATAGACCATGGTATCCTTCTGGGACGCCTGGCAGAGGTGGGAATCGGGGGCACTGCGCTCCAGTGGTTCCGGTCCTACCTCTCTGGGAGGTCCCAGATGGTGCAGCTGGGAGACGTGTGCTCCGATGAGCGGGCCCTTAAAACTGGGGTCCCTCAAGGAGCCATTCTGTCTCCCATGCTATTTAACATTTACATGAAACCGCTGGGAGAGATCATCCGGAGACATGGGGCGCGGGGTTATCAGTACGCTGATGACACCCAAATTATCTTCTCTATGTCTCTGACTGATGCAGTGACCAGGGATGGGGTCTCTCCTCTCGTGGCCTGTCTAGAGTCAGTAATGGGCTGGATGAGGGAAAACCGACTCAAGTTGAATCCAGAGAAA
The DNA here is from genome assembly GCF_019175285.1 of Sceloporus undulatus. Classification (NCBI taxonomy): domain Eukaryota; kingdom Metazoa; phylum Chordata; class Lepidosauria; order Squamata; family Phrynosomatidae; genus Sceloporus; species Sceloporus undulatus. Next base: position 95,632,847 of record NC_056525.1, read on the forward strand.
ACGGAGGTACTAGTGATAGGTTCTCCTGGTCCAGGAATGGCGGTGGTTCCACCTGTCCTGAACGGGGTCACGCTCCCTGTGAAGGACTCCGTGCGCAGTCTGGGGGTGCTTCTTGATTCGTCGCTCCATCTGACTGCTCAGGTGAATGCAACGGTCAAGAGCACCTGTCATCAGCTTCGGCTTATTCGCCAGCTGCGCCCATACCTGGCCCAGAGGGACCTAGAAACTGTTGTACATGCTCTGGTAACTTCGAGACTGGACTTCTGCAACGTACTCTACATGGGGCAACCCTTATACCAAACTCGGAAGCTGCAAATGGTGCAGAATATGGCAGCCCGGCTGGTCACTGGAGTTTCCAGGACCAGCCATATAACACCGGTTTTGAAAGATCTCCATTGGCTGCCCATTCGCTTCCGGGCTCAATATAAGGTGTTGGTGATTACCTATAAAGCCCTAAATGGCTTGGGCCCAGGATACCTAAAGGACCGCCTCTCCCCATACATTCCGCCTCGCACCCTCAGAACGTCTGGGCAGCAATTACTGAAGGTGCCTGGGGCTAGGTTATCCTCCACCACACGGAGGACATTCTCCACGGCTGCCCCAGCCCTTTGGAATACGCTGCCCACCGAGCTCCGCTCGACTACCACCCTGGCCCAATTGAGGAAGGATCTAAAAACCTTCCTGTTCCAACAGGCATTCCCCGACTAAAACATCCTGTGGGCCTCCCTCCTCTTCCGTGGCCAAGAGGTTGGGCTAAGGGGCTTTTAATTTTGTTAGTTTTATTGACTGTTTTTATTGATGTATGGTTAGCCTGTGTAATTGTATTCTTATATTGTTTATGGCACCATTGTTTTTAACCTTTGTTGTAAGCCGCCCTGATCTTGGGAAGGGCGGGATATAAATAAAATTTTATTATTATTATTAATTCAGTTGAAAAGAAATAAATTCACAGTTACTATAGCCATTGATGAAGGGAAGGGAAGAGTAGGCTGTGAACATGTTGATAGATGTTGTGATTCTGGTAATGTGTTCCCTGAGATGTTCCCAAGCTACATTATATCTGTGGTCAATGGTCCCATATCAGGTCAATAAAGAGCATCATTATGCTAATGAAAAAATGTTGTGCTCATGGACACTTAGCATGTTATAGGCTTGTTTACACTGCACAAATGTAATGCCTTGATTCCATTTTAACTGCAATGGCAGCAAGGACCCACTGTACAAGGAGGTAATCCAATGTAGTTTCTGTTGGAGAAGGAATGGTACAACAGTTATACATGAGGAAGCATGCCATGCTTTACCTCTTGTATAGCTGGAAGTAGCAACGGGACTCTGGTAACACACTCTAGTTGTCTTACACTGGATTTAGGCTAATGCATGCAAGCTGTTAATTATTCATTTGTTTTATGCAAAGAAATGTACCTTTGTGATCCATTTAATTTAATGAGGCCAAAGAATGGTTTTGTGTGCTTAAATTTTGATTCTTTTATTTGAACATGTGCTTGCTGTCTCAGGATTGTATACAGTAAGTTGACCAATGTTGTGCAGGCACAAGATCACTCCCTAAATGTGCTCACATCTATCACTATACTGGAAAATCTTGTTTCCTGTTTTGTAGGATGGCCAGATGAACTTGTACCATAACTGGAGGATTGTGTAATATCTTTACAGTATGAACACATGTGAATGTGGGTTCTTCACATGGACTTAGTGAGTAATGGCGGTTTATGTTTGAGCCTGTGGAAAGCAGCCCAGCCTATCTCATGTTTAAAAATCAAGCATATTTAGCAACCATTTCCAGGGTTGTTGACTTGCATTCTCAAACTGTGGGGTCATTCACATTCACGTTTTTGTACCGAGATGATCCGGGGAGACTTGATGATGCAATACTGAATCAACGTTCCCACTACATTTACCATGATCAAATCTCTCCATGGCATTTTAATCCTATTGATGTTCACATTACCATAGTATTGATTTAAAATGGAGCCTCCATTTCAAACGTGTTCAATCATTCTCATGGCTTTTTAAAATGTCAAATGATGTGCATCTTCATTATACTTCTTACGTAAGCATTTGAAGGTCTTTCATATTGATAGAGAACGGCAGCCATGTAAGAGCAATGGTGTGCATAAGTTGTCAAATTTTACTAAAAAGATAGTCCACCATTTCATCATGTTCCCAAAAGAACCCGCTCCCTGGCTTTTGTGAGCTCTGGGTATCAGCTATCGGTGCAGATAAGGGGACTAATTCACCAGCAAAGGAGAAAGAAGTCCGGGTGGCACTTTAAAGGGGCAACTTTCCAAAGCCCAAAAAGTTTGAACCCACTACATTTATGGAGCCAGTTTCTTCACCCCCCACAACTGAGTGCCAAGAGGGAAAAAGAATGGCACTTTGTAGGCAGGGCAAGACCAATGGGATGTGTTTTGCCCCTCAGCACATACTCCATCCCTTCCTGAGTGCTCCAAATGGAATCGACAGGCTGTTCCCATTTATGGCTCTTTTAAAAGATGGGTTCTTTCTAAAAGATGCAGTAAAAGCTCTGGATACAAAAGTACTGGGCTAAGTGGGTTTTTTGCCAGCCTCCCTGAAAACTGCACCAAGTGCACTTGGTGAAAATATGAACGACCCAGAAATAACCTGGTTTCCAACATCGGGTTATTTTGTAGTGTGAATGGTTGTAATTGGTTGTAGTTGTATCGAAACTAAATTTTGGGGTTGAGCACTGTAACTGGCAAAAAAGAAAACCCAAACAAGCCTCACCCTCTACTCACACAGTTTCTCTTCCTGTTCACATATCTCAGGCAGGAAATAAATAATAGTGTTTAAAAACATTGAACCTGTGATGATAGAAGTTTTTTTTTGTTCATGGTAAATAGACTTTTAATTTGTCCACTGTCATCAGTGGTAGGGCTGGTTTTGTAGGCTTCTGAAAAATGACTATCTCCACCCCCAAATCTTACAGTACTAGTTTTCCAGAGACCAGTGTGGGTTGAATGTACTGCAGGTACAGATATCTACTGTCTGGAAAGTCTTTTTTTGAGTATGGCTTCCAGAATCCTAACCTTTCCATCATTCTGAGAAATCTGTTCTGTGTCCCCATTCATTCGATTTTTTTATTTTCACATTATAAATATAAGCCTTTGTGGCCAGTTCCCTAAATCTGTTTTCAAAATGCAAGTAGGAAACTATAATGACAAAATTGGCCCTAGCATGATGATAGGGTTTATTTAGGCAACTGTTGAATTAGAGAAGATCTGAGTCACACACTCTTGACAGTTAACATCTGCTGCTAGTGCACCGTTCTCCTCTCAGGTTTATGGGAGGACAGCTGATTCTGTAAAAGCCTTTTGCCTGTTGAAAAACTTTTCGGGCTTATGAAATCATTAAAAGGGGTATACTGTAGCTGGTGCCCCTTTCTTTGAGACTAGTGTTAGCAGATCTTTGTAGCAATTTGGGAAAAGTGTATTGTGAAGAAATACATTAAGGCTGAATTCCACCCAAGTGGATAGTTGCTTCCCCATACAGTATGTGGCTGCCTTCAGATGAACTTTCATAGGCCTGTTACAGACTGCCAAAATAAAGCTGCTTCGGGTCTCTTTGGAGGTATGCTATTTAAATGATGCATGGGTCCTAAGAGTCCGGAGGTCGTGCCAAAGCCACACTCCATTCCTAAGCACTGGAGTGCAGCTTTGGTGCAGCTCCGGATTCTTAGGATGCATGCATCATTTAAACAGCATACCTCCAAAGAGACCTGAAGCAGCTTTATTTTGGCAGTTTGTAACAGGCCATAGCTTCCTACATCATGGTTTATGAAGTCATGGATGACTGCTGTGATTTTGCCATCTTCCTTGACTTTGCATTTACTCATAACACATTTGGTTATTATCCTGGATCAGATCTGGGTTTATTCCTTTGGTTTCATAACCACTTCGACAGGGGCTTAGTAGATCCAAATTCTAGTCCCCACTGAAGCCATGAAACTCACTGAGTGACCTGGGGCTACTCACTTTCTCTCAATCTAATTTATCCCTACAGGGTTATTAAGAGGAAGGATAAAGTGGGGTGGAAGAGAGCCATGTATTTTGCCTTCAAGCCAGATCTTGGCAAAGATAGTTCTTTTGGTCCACAGTTCATATTCCCAGGTATTTGTTATGGTAGTCCCCAAAAGTAACCTTTAGGAGCTCTCCCTTAAAGTCACTGGGGAGAAAGGAAGAATACAAATGCCACTAAATAATAAGTAATCTTATGGCATACCAGGGTCTATCAGGTTTCTGCTACAAAACCATGTGGAATATTTACAGTATTTAAAGTTATTTCTCCAAGTCACCGCAAACAACTGTTTCTGATGTTGTTTCTCCAGCCATGCAGAGGTAGAGTACCAGAACAGATACTATGCCCATACAAAGCTATAGCACAGAAGCCAAAGAGCTGGAGTGGTGTTATGATTACACTTCAGAGATCTATTTTCTATTCTTCCACTGGTCCATGAATCTTACTGAGTGACCTTGGGGCAGTCATGCACTCCCAGTCTGACCTCTTCTACAGTATTGTTGTAAAGATAAAAGTGGAGAGGAGGAGAGGCACTGCCTTGTGCTGTTCGGAGGAAAGACAAAATAGAATTATAACACATAAAGTAATAATCTCCACTCTGAAATCCCGTGAGTATCTGGGAAGCAAGAAATGTGTAACCATGGCACTTGTCCTTAGAATCATATATCACGGCTCATGAGACTTCTGCTAATTGTTCAGATGCAGCCAGTGGGATAAACTAATTATCTTTTTGAGTTCCAAAACACAGTACAAGCCCAGGCTACACCACAGAAGTCTCAAAAGGAGTTAACTTTTTTAAAAATGTTGCTGGCAAGAAGGTTTTGTACAGTATTTTGTTATTCAGAATATTCATGCTAGCAAATATGTGTAGGCCAAACAGGATGGAGCTATTGTGTGTGTGTGTGTGGGGGGGGGGGATGGGATGGAGGGGGGTGAGGACACTGGCCTCCCAAATAAGAATTCCAACTGCCACATGAAATTTGTGTTAATTCTCCAAATTTCCAAAATTTCCAAGTCAGAATTCTTATTTTGGGGGCAATGTCCTTGTTTTGTCTTTCCTATAACTACATCCCTGATGCTAAGTCTGCATAGCTTTTAACTCGTCACATCAAATACAGCCCATCGGCCACATATTGTGGTTTGCCAAAAGTTTAGCAATCACTCCCCCCTAGACCAATCTAGCAAAATCCAACAGGCAATAAAAATGGGTCACCCAACATGTCTCTGAAGGGCTGCTGTGGATGGCTGAGCATTCATTACTTAACTTGGTGAAGTACAATCTGTGAAGGCCTGGTATATAATATGCACTTGCAAGAATGGGTTCTATGTCTCTATAGTTGTCTTTGGAACAATAAAGAAGCTTTCGTCCCTTCGCTTAATATTTGTTAACACTTTTCTTTATACAGACAGTCATGATTTGTTTTAACTGTACTCATTCTGTTTCCATGCAGACCATCTGTCTAAGGATATTCTTTTTTAGTGGAAAATACTATAACTTACACATTATTATTATTTTTATTTACTTTGTTTATATGTCTCCTTTCTCCCAGGCTGGGAGCCAAGGTGGCTTCCATAACACATTAAAATGTTTACAAAAAGTTTAAGACCAGTTTAAAACAGCACTTTGAAACACTGTAAAACTGATGAAAAATCATACAAAAGTTAAAAACTGATAAAACACAAATTTATGTATATCTATATCTATATCTCAAAATGATCAAATCTGATTAGAAAGGGCAATAGTGAGAAACCACTGGAGAGCATTCCAGTCTCCCAGAGATCTGTGATCTCAGGACGGTCATTCTTAAACAAAAGAATTTCAGAGGCAAACTGCAACACAAAACAATTGAACAAGGATATGATGTTTAACTCTGCATCCTATGGCTTGAATAGAGAGAAAATCTTTTGATCAAACCATATATCATACTATGAATGATAAACAGCTGATCAGTTCAAGGATATCTGTGATACTACCTATATCCAACTTTGTTAATGAACATTATTTTCATAATTATTACTTGTACTTTTTGCATTTCAAGTGCTTCTTACCCCAATGACTGCAGCCCTCACTGACCCAAGCATGTGTAAAATAAGCTGCCAACTGAGGCAGTACTCTGTGAGTATGATGAAGTAGACTTCAGTCCAAAAAGCTAATGAGAAATAAAATGTCTTAGTTTGTAGCGTTTTTGCTTCAACAGATTAACATGGTTTTGGAATAATCTTCTTGTTCCTTTCTCCTCCCCACCTCCACTGATGCTTGAAGCAAGGTCATACTATGGAAAAACAAAAAATTTTGCTTAAAAAGTTGTTTGTGTTGGATGCTTCTCTTCCTTGATGGAAATATATTTAGCCAAAGTAAACTATGGTTCTTTTGTGATAAAGAAACTCAGCTGGTATGGTATTGTCTAGATATAATGATGGCATTCTTAACAGATTATGCACTTCCTTTTGATTCAGCTTCTCTTCTGAATCAAATTTCTGTTCTGATGTCAGGCTTCCATAAAAATACAGCACAAGATTATTTATCCACAATTAGTCTTTCATCTTCGAAATCTAGATAGGCAGGAGGAAAACTGAGGATCCAGAAATGTGTTAAACTTTAGATCTGGCCTCATCGTGTGTTGCAGGGGTGTAGGGAGTCTAGGAAGCCCTGGTGGCACAGTGATTAAATGGCGGTCCAGCAGCAACAACGTTGTAAATTCAATCCTGGAGGGCTCCAAGGTCAACTCAGCTTTCCATCCTTTCGTAGGTCAGTAAAATGAGTACCCAGCTTGTTATGGGCAATTGGCATTCACATTGTAAACCACTTAGGGAGTGCTAGTTCACTGATAAGCAGTGTAGAAATGTACTTGCTATTACTATTGCTAGCCTTCCAGGGTCATGGGAGGTTATCGACCCCTTGTTTTTTTGGAAAACTAGCTTTCAGACAGGTCCCTTATTGTATTAAAAGGAGGGAGAGGGGGCTATGAACCCTGCAAATACAGTAGGTCCAGTGGTCTCTAAAAAGCATCTCTGATTAGTGGGATATTTGGAAAGGTAAGTAATTATTCATGCTAGTGGTGGAGCTCCATTCTGGTGGAAGGCAGGGAGCATCTTGGACAACATAAGCACTCCTTTCTTTTTCCTTCCCTTCCTCATGTGATCACAAGCCAAGACGGAAGGGACATCCTCTTTCAGCTTCCTTATTTCTTGTGACTTTTGGTTGCATGATTGGAGTTTTGAGTAGCTGGGGCAGGAAATTTTCTGTCCTCTCCTAGGTCCTATTCAGACATTGTTTTTTTAGTGTGACCATCCAGATAATCTCACTAACAGATTCAGGTTTTGTTTTTCACACAATTTTTTAAAATCTGAATTGCACTTCTGCGAGTTCTGTTGCTCACATGTGTCAACACTTGAAGAAAGATGGAATCAATGATGTGGATGTTCAAAACATGTTAAAGGCATACAGGACCCCCCCCCCCCCCCCGAGATTGGTTATCTCAGGTTAAATGGGTTCCCCCCCCCCATTTAATCAGATACATACAAAATGCATGTGAACAACAAAATGTGTGTGAACAACAACAGTATAGGGGGATTATTCTACCTGAATTATTTTCAACATCTGAATAGCTCCCCTATACTCCCCTGGTGGCTATCCCAGGTCTTTAGTGACTCTGTATTGGGATCTATTCACTGCAAGAGAAAGGTTAGATTGTATTCCTGGAATGTCTTTTGCTGAGCTGCAGTGTTTATCGCAGCCAAGGTTTTGTTTTGTTTTTAAGACACTGCAGCAGTAGCAAAACCATCCACTCTAAGCCAAGCAGCTGAAAAGAGGGTGATTGGCCTGTTTTGAGCATGGGACAGAGTGCCTTGCTTTGCCTATGTGCCTTGCCACCCACAGAAATGCAATGGAGGCACATGCATGCTATGTGCATGCATGTGTCTCCAAGCTGCCTGTTGACTTATGGCAACTCGGTGAATTTCATTGGTTTTTCTTAGGCAAGGAATAATCTAAGCTTTAAGTTTAAGAGAACAGCTGGTGGGAGAAGGCAGAGAGAGAGGACGCTTTGGAATTCTTCCTGGACAGGAGGGAGAAATGGAGGATATGTTCTGGAAAAGGAGGGCATCTGGAAGTTTTGTGTGTGGTTTTATGGGAGTCTGCAAAGGGCTCAGCCAGCCTTTCTTCCTCTGAAACAGCTTCTGGGGCAAAGAGGATTTTCCGCCTTGTTTCTCTTCCCCCTCTGGAGCATGTGTGTGTGTGCACTTGTGGAAATGACAGTTTGGAGCATGCGTAAAAAAGTTATTTCCAAGCTGTCTGAAACCCAAATTCGCGTTCAACCCACTTTCTTGCCTAATTAATGTGCTTTTAACCCCTTGTTGTGCTCTCTGTGTGATAAGTATTAGCTAATTTGCTTGCTTTGCAGGGTGCCAGCACTTCTACCATTTTCAGGATGGAAACACATAGGTCACCATATGATAAAGTCCTCTGTGTAGTTACAGTAGCAGTTGTGACTTATTTAAAGGGTGTATGTTTAGTCCTTGAGGCTTCTAGGCCTCTTGATATTTATTCATTTATTTAGGCCAGAAAATGGGTGCCATGGGAAAATTTGGGGTCAGAAAAAAAGAGCCTGGGGGACATAATCTTACAGTCCTAATCTAGAGGTTAGAAGAGAGTGTAGTGCCATTTTGGAGAGAGGTGAATTCCAGATTTTTATTTTATTGTTTTTAAATACTGTACAGAAGAAGATTTGTAACAGAGGTGCTAATACATTACTAGGCGAGATGCTAGTGTTGAAGAAATAGAGAGGTAAAAGGGCCTAATCCAGATTAAAAATTTGTCCCTCCTGAGAGAGAGATCCAGCCTGGCAAGTGGGGGTAGGTTCATATCTTGGGACCATCATGGTATCCCTCTTCCTTTGGGTGTATCTTAAAAATATATAATTTATTTCACTTTAAATATAACAGTATTTTGTCAAAAAGTGTCTCCCCACTTTTTCAGTTTTGTTCATAAACTGCAGAGGTGGGGACGCATTTCCTGCACATGAGACGCATTTCCTGCACTGAGGAAATTCTTGAGAACTTCAGTCAAAGAAAAAAGAAAAGAAAAAAGTGGCACTTCTTTCCCTCCTTCTTTGACAGCTGTTGCTGCTGTTTTCTCAGCTTCCGATGACTCAAAGGTTGGGCAACTTTTTAGCAGCCAGCAGTTTAAGAGGTTTTTTTTTTTTTGGCTGGCTATTTTCCTTTATTGGTAGCATTTCTCCTGGGTCCTGACCATCTTGCCCCACAGTATATCCAAGGACCCGTCTACGTTTACTGATATTTCCTCTGGCACATTGGGAAATGAAATGCCCTTGGGAGCTGAGCGAAGTAGTGGCAAAAACTGTTAAAAGCAAGGACAGAAACGGAGAAAGGGGGAGAAGAGGTCTAAAGGAAGAAGTCTCTGATTGTGTTACAGTCTCTTGACTGTTTGATCATGATGGTAATACAGGCTGAGTCACTATTCTCTGGAATTCCAAAATCTGAAATGCTCCAAAACCCAAAATTGTCCACAACGGTGGCTGAAATATTATCTTTGCTGTCTGATGGTTCAGTGTACACAAACTTTGTTTCATGCACAAAATTATTAAACATGTGATGTGCAAAATTACATCCAGGCTATGTGTATAAGGTGTAAATGTTTTCTTTTTATGCATTTGTGTTCTTTTTGTCAGATCTTTGGATTATAATAAAGGAACTTGACTGTATGTGAAACATAAATGAATTCATTTTTTAGACTTGGATTCCATCTCCAAGATATCTCATCATGTAGATGCAAATGTTCCAAAATCCAGAATGCTTCTGGTCCCAAGCATTTTAGATAAGGAAGACTGAACCTGTAAATAAATAAATAAACTGACAGTTCTTCCACTTTTCCTGAGGTATTATGGGAATTGTAATCCAAAATGTAACTTTTCCAAACTCTCTCTGTATAAGGGGGTATGTGTTGTGGGTAGGTGCTCCACAATCCCTCACATCCACCTCAGGCTTTGTATTTTGGTTTCTGTAGGTCCAGAGGTCTCTTATATTACAACTCAATCAATTATTTTGGGTGCTGGTAAAAAGTGATAGCTGGCTCACTTTTGTGGATGACTGTGATTTGAGTGTTGGACTATGATTGCAGACTAGGGTTCGATTCTCAGTTCAGGCATGAAACTCATTGGGTGACCTTGGGCAAGTCATACTCTCTCAGCCCTCAGGGGATGGCAATGGCAAACCTTGGAGCAAATCTTTCAAAGAAAATCCTGTGATAGGTTCGCCTTAAGGTCACCATAAGTCAGAAATGAATTGAAGGCCCACAACAACAACAACAACCCACTGGTAACCTTGAAGGGCAGTGGTCAGATATTGGTTTGCTTTATGCCTCTGCCTAGTCAATTAAAACACCACTTTTACATGCTTCTCTCTCTGCAGTGTTTTTTTTTAAATTAGGGACATTTCATTGCCAGAATGATGGGATAATACAGCATGAAGAAATGACAGGGTATGTTTTATTGGCTCATTATTGTGCATTCTAATACAATTGTGAAGCCTCCCCAGGCATGTATTAATAGGGTTATAAAATCACTCCTGAGTATTTTTAATGATAATAATAATGACATACTTTGTGATGGGTGAAACTATGAGAGGGTGTTTTTCTTCCCACATATTCCTTGCTTTAAATTCCATTCTCTCTGCAAAGTAAAGGGCTCTTTGTAAAAAAAAATTACCACCACGCTATCATAGACTGAAGGGGTTACATACCCAAGGCACCAGATCCTGTCTGATCTTGGAAGCTAAGCAGGGTCAGCCTTGGTTAGTACTTGAATGGGAAACCACCAACAAATACCAGGTGCTGTAGGCTATATTTTGGAGGAAAGAACTGGCAAAACCACCTCAGTGTTCCTTGCCTAAGAAAACTATGTGAAAACCATCAACATAAGTTGACAGGTGGCTTGAACACACACATATAATTGAACTTAGTGGGGAGAAGAAGAAGTAAAGATAAAAGTATTTTGGGGAGGAACCAGAGTTTGCAGCCTTGAGGGAAGTCAGCTTTCCTGCAGAATATGTTTCAGCTGGGAGGAGTGAAAGGACATAAATTGTGATGAGAAATGATCTCCTGATTCTTCTCATGATTGTTGCCTCTTCACTAGAAAGCTACAGATAATTGCTCATAACACTATTACTGGAATCAAAGCCTCATCATGTCTCTCTCTCCAGGGGTTTGCCATTATTATATGAGCTTGAAGCTGTATGTCGGAGATAGAAAATAGTTTTAAAGAGAGCTGAGGGTGGCATGACAGAGACACCATTACCCATGATGCATATGCTCATTTTTCTCTCCCCCAGTGTCAGTGCTGATTTGTAGTGAAAGCACTGACATGCACCTGTTTTCTAGAGATAAGTGTGGGAATAGTGTTGAAACCAATGAGCACCACAGCCTGCCCTATACTATGTTCATCTTTCTAAAACAAAACAAGCAAAGCTCTGCAGCCTAAGGCTTCATAGGCAGTTACAAGAAACAAAGTCTTTAGCATAACATACTTCCACTTCTGCCAATCTGCACTAATTTCCATAGTTTAATTTAATGGCCTCTGCAAACCAATATGGGGTTGGAAGACTAGAAGATAAGGCACATTGTGTGTGTGTGTGTTGTGTGCCTTCTACTCATTTCTGACTTATGGCAACCCTAAGTCCCTAAAACCCCATCATAGGGTTTTCTTGGCAACATTTGTTCATAAGAGGCTTGCCATTGCCTTCCCCTGTGGTTGAGGGTGTGTAACTTGCCCAAGGTCACCCAATGGGTTTCATAGCTGATATTATGTTTTGTAATTTTAATTTTTCCCCCTCCTGTATTAATTTTAATGCCTTTGCCTGATGGAGAAGCCAATGGAGCTTTGAAAGCTTGCATCATGCATTTTGTGCATTTTGGTTGGTCAGTTAGAGGTATCACTGTTTTGTGGATTTTGGATGCCATTGTACTTTGTTGTTGTTGTTATTGTTATTATTATTATTAACCTTTATTTATAAAGCACTGTAAATTTACACAGCGCTGTACATACAATCTTTTTAACTGGACGGTTCCCTGCCCTAAAGCTTACAATCTAAAAAGACACGACACAAAAGGAGAAGGGGAAAGGGATGAGGGCCAACAGTTCTTCTCTACCTCTGAGGCCTGGATCAGGGGAGATGGACTGGAGGGAGGACATAGCAATACAGCAAATGATTCAATAAAACAGGCAATAAAGGAACATCAAATAGCAAGTGACAATTATGCAATGCCTGGGAACGCTTCTCTGAACAGGATGGTCTTCAACTCCTTTTTGAAGCTGGTTAAAGAAGTGATGGCTCTTGCTCGCGGGGGAAGAAGGTTCCAGGAGTGAGGGGCAGCGAGTGAAAAGGGGTGAATCCGAGATGGGGCAGAGGAAATCCTGGGCTGGGACAGCAGACCTTGACTACCAGAACGGAGGGCCCTAGTGGGAAGGTGAGGAGAAATAAGGTCTGATAAGTAAGGAGGGGCCAGCCCACGGAGGGCTTTAAACGTCAACAGTAGGAGCTTATACTAAATGCGGAAAAGGAGGGGGAGCCAGTGAAGGGATGCCAGCACAGGAGAGATGTGGTCAGAGCGGTGGGCGGATGTGATAATGCGTGCAGCTGAATGCTGGACAGAGATTAAAGGACGGAGGTGAGAAAGAGGAAGCCCAGCCAGGAGAACATTACAGTAATCATATCACACTATATGGTTAGCATGGCTACCACTGAATTATGTTTCCTATATTCTGTTTTGACAATCATTGATACAGATATGTGAGTTTATTTTAATGTAACATGGCACATGTTCAGCTTCAGAGGACAGCAGTGGCAGACCCTCTCTGAACAAACCTGCCAAGAAAGCCCTGCGAATGGTTTGCCTTAAAGTTGCCATACGTCAAAAATGACTTGAAGGCATACAACAACAATCATAGCAATATAGTATGCACTGTTTTATAAACGAATAGATAAAATAAATGGCTGTCTCAAATTCAGTCTAGTCTTACTGAAAGTCCTAGTAGCTAGTACAGTGTAAATGTATATGAGAAGCCCTGATTTCATACAGTTTTAGTTTCACAAAGATATTCAGTATACATTTTGTCTAGATCTGTTGGAAGATTGCTCAAGAGTTAAATACTGTACACTAGCCCACACTATCTCAGGCTGTAATCCCATGGACCCTGATAGGGTATCCTTAGGTTCCAGGGCCTCTGAATGGAAGATCTGACATTGAAGACCCAATCCTCAGCTTTTACAGAAATCTCCATAGCTAAAGGGCAAAAGGGGACCGGGTTATGTTCTATGGGTATTCCAGGAATGCACCATGGTCTTGGTGCCTTCCCAGAATGAAAATGAGAGAAATATATCCATGCTAGAGTTGTTATTGTTTTGATTTCCATCCTAATGGCATCAGAGGGAGGAAAGAGTTAAGACACACATATCCTCAGTCCTCTTACACCACACACTTACAATTATGTGATTCCACTTGCCATGGAGATCTTAGGGAACCCTGGGATTCTGTGGGAGTTCTTATGCCTCCTTGGATTCCATTGGAGGCAGCTATGGCACTACAGTGGAATCATAGTGTTATAACTGTGTAGTGTGAAAGGGTTCCTGTAAAGCAAGTTGGAGAACCACTCCTCCTCCTGCATTTTTATCCCTCTAGAGAGAGCTGGGATTTTCTCCAGAGACATCAATGTGAGAACAACTCACTACATCCAATAGGATTACTTTTGTAGGCTCTAGTTTTATACACCAGAGATAGGGAGCTTTGGGCTCTAGATATTTGGAGCTACAACTCTCATAATCTGTTACTATTGTCTATGCTGGGTGGGGCTTTAGGGAGCTCTAGTCCATAACAGCTAAATGCTCAAAGACTCCCCATTTGTGCAATAAGCACTGAGCTGGGAGTATGCCGTTAAATCCAGTGGACTTCAATAGGGCTTACATCTGAGTTGACATTCCTAACATTGCTCTTTGTAAACCTCCTGTTGGTCATTTATATTTTTAGAATATAAAATATAATTCATAGAATTCCAGTTCATGTTCTGGATCTCTGTGAATTAAAAAACTATAACACCAATTATAGATAGAACATGTTAATAGTATTTCTGAGATGTGTCTTAAGAAACGTTGCTTAATCTTTCCTTTTAATTGAAAAATGCATTTGAAAGGGAGGAGAGTTTCTGGAAGAAATATAGAACAGCAGCAAGTAAGTATAAAAAAAGAATGGCAAGACCATGAGCCAATAACCTTGGATCTGAACTGGAAGTTTCTGAAACTACTTCACGCTTGTTTGTTGAACAGCCAGATGGCTGCTTGGCTTTCAATTGTTTCATCAGTCCCCAGACTTGATACTTCATACTACATAGGATTGTTTCCTTCTTTCATGTAAACTTGTACTTCTGATCAACAGACTATGTGTGCAATGGAGGGACTTTTGTGCTGAGATCAGAAAGTATGAGCTCCATTAATTATTCTGCATGGTCCCAATGTTTGGAATGCCTTTTTGGAACTGATGTGGTCTTGGCTTCCAGACTGCACATCTGCCTCATTCCTCAATTAAACATCTTGTATTCACTCCCTCCATTGGGAATAGTCATTTTGAGTGTGTTTCTTGGGGCTTTGTTGCCTGAATTCAAGAGGTCCTTCTACACAGTTCTTCTCTGAAGTGTGACAAGTAAGAGTGCGGACCTGTTTATGTCCAATCAGAATCATGACCCATTTAGTTCAGTAGGATATATCCTAAGATAAATGGATACAGAATTGCAGCCTTAGGCTGCATCCTGTTACCACTTACCTGAAAACTATATGCATATGCCATAGCCACTTACGATTGAACTGAGTACATAAGTATAGCATTGTGCTATAAATTGTGGGAATGTAATAGATGCATCACTGCTGTCTTTTCTTATGTCTCTTATGAATAGTGGCACTTCATGTAGTACAAGAAGGCCTATAATGGCCTTCGGGGTTTAATTACCATTTCTTCATCTCCATGTTTAATAATTAAAATAGCAAAATAGCATGTGACAAGGCTAATCGTACTACTGTTACAATGCCTTTTGAAATCATATCCTCTTTGCCCTGTTTGATACCGTGAATGTTTGGATGGTCCATAATTTGTCAGGTAAAAAGGTAGTTTTGGTTCTGAGAATGATAGGATCTTAAAATTAAATACCACAAGTTTTCCTTTGATCCCTCACCATTTTTTGGTTCATTTATTATTGTTGTTGTTTTTACCCCTGATCTTTTGTGTATATGCCAGAACCTGGACAATTATAGTGAGCTCAAAACAAAGGAGTCCTCGCCTGAATAAATGATGCTGAATCCAACTTAAATGGAGAGTATCATTTTATGGTACTGTGTTGCCATGTTCATTCAGAGAGTGAACATGCGATCATTAGATGGCAGTATTAGATACTTTGGGGCCATTCCCACTGGGCATATAACTTGACGTATATCGCTGCGATTCTGACTCGGATTCTGACTCAGATTCTGACTCAAATCTGACCCATTGTTCCCATTAAAAACAGGTGCAAACAGACCCAGTTATTTTTTACCCCTATTTTCGTTCCCATTGGTATTTTCCCTGTGGTAATTTGAAGTGGGTTATTTTGCTCCCCATTCCCATTGCCCTTCTGGGACCTCTTTTTTTTTTAAGCTGTCAATCAAGCACCTAAGCACTTGAGATCACAGCCAGTCAGTCGCTTAGGCAAGTTTCCTCTCCGGGAAAGGGAAAAGAGAGCCTCTATTCCCCTCAAATCTATTCTCTGGAAGAGAGAAGGAGCCTCTATTCGTCCTAAACCCCTTTGCATCCCAGGCTCTTCTGTGTCTCCCCAGATTCCCTCTGGAAGAGAGAAGGGAGCCTCTATTTGCCCCAAATCTAGGGTTGCCAAATCCCTTTGTATCTGAGGCTCTTCTGTGTCTTCCCATAGTTCCTCTGGGAAAGAGAGAAGGAGCCTCTATTCACCCCAAGTCCTTTTGCCTCCCCCATTGCTCCCTGGGCTGTCTGGGGGGGCGATCAAGCAGGCATGTAATGCAAAGCTGATCTGCTGCTCAGGCACTCAGGTGCTGAGGCACACAGGCAGAGGGGGGAAAAAGGGGGGGGGAAAGAATAGTTTAAAATGGTGTTTAATGGGTCTCCTAACATGTCGGTCTATGAATGTGGAGCAGGGGGGAGGTTGCAGGGGGCGTAATGTGTTTACTGCATTCGGAGGTCAATGTAGCTCGATCGCCTTACCCTCCTTCCCACTCCACCAGGGGAAAGGCTATGCGAATGGAAGAAAATGGCGCCGGTAATGCAGGAAAGAGAACAAGCGGGTGACACCCCTAGGCCATCTGCTTGAGCACTGCTCCTCCCATTCCCAAGTTCCCGAATCAGACCCCCTTGTTGTTCCCATTCGTATGCTGTGAATCAGACTTGGGAGGCACAGGAAAACTCGCTAAAAATGCACTGTTAAGTTAAACCGCTTTATCAACCACTGATTCGAGTTTTTTCAGGATAATTCGATCACATGGGAGTCAGATTCGAATTCCAATAGGAACGATATCGAAGCAGTGCAGATCGAATGTGCGCTCAAATGGGAATGATGCACCCATGATTCGCATCCTGGTCCGCGTTATAAGCCAGTGGGAATGGGGCCTTATATTGGATTTATGGTTTTTGGTAAGCATTTGCAGACTTTGTTATTTCTTTCTTTATTGTGTTCACGTCCCATCTTTAACTATAGTGATATGACTTCACCATGCCAACAGTACCTATTATCAGGTTTTTGTTTGAATTGTACATTATCAGTTCATTTTATAGCCAAAACCACCCTTTGAAATTGTTGTTGTAATATCATAGTGTTGTTTATGTGAGTAACTAGGAGCAACATTCGGTCAGAAGAAAAGTATCAAATTGAAGTAGTTGTCTCAAGTGTTAATGCTAACGGTTGGAATTGGGTCACTGGCCAAAAGAGTTCATTTGGGAGAGCAAAGTCTCATTTTCTGCAGCACGCATTAAACTGGAGGCTATCTTACTGACATCCAATCTGCTTTGTTTGCACCTATGGTGACTGTCTATTGCTTGCGCTGATGAACTTGTTAATAATCTAGGAAGTGTTTTATTCATCTGGTGTGGTTACCACAGTTCACTCTTTCTTGGAATCTCTCCATTCTCCCTCTCGCCCCCTCTCTCTCTCTCTCTCTCTCTCTCTCTCTCTCACACACACACACACACACACACACAATTTGTAGTGAGGGAAAAAAAGTTAATCTGTCTTGGATTGTTTCATTTTGAATGAATTACTGCAAGAGCTGTCACTTATTGTTTCACCTTTTCCTCTCCCCATTCTGGAGATGGGGAGACCCTTTGAAATCTCAAAACCAGATCAGGGGACTGAAGAGTGGAGTCTGTCTTCCTTTTCACCCTTTGTGCCCAGCAGGTTATGGGCCTGTGGAAATGGAGTCTGTCTGCTTTCAGGAGCAGCATGAAAATGTTGACAGTGAAGGCGGAAAGGGAAAATGAAACAGTTTTCCTCTGCTTCTGATGCCTGACAGAGAGCCTTTCTCTCCCCTTGTCAACAAGGCCCAGGGCATTGCTGGTGATGCATCCCAGTGATGCAAGGAACTGTGACTGTCCATGCCCTCTTAATGGCTCTATTAGCACTTATCATTCCAGCTTTATCTGAAAAAGTGCCTTGTGAGGCATTGCCTGAATGCAACCAGAGAGCATTTCATGGCGAAGTTTAATCCATTTATGAAAAGATGTTTCCTTGTTGAGGGAAGCAAATGGAAAGCACATCAATAGTTCAGCTGTAACCCAGGAAAGGGCATGTACTGAAAAGTTGTAATGCACTGGAGCTATCCATACCCTCTCTTTGTAACATCAAGGTTTTCTACCTTGTGTAGATGAACTATAAACCGTACAATCCTGTGCATGTTTCTCATGTGTATAATGAACCTTTTCAGTGCCACACTGAACATACTTACAAAGGAGTAAGCTTCACTGAATGCTGTAGCACTCACTTCTGAACAGGCTGGCATAGTCTTTGTGACAATGATTCATAGGAATGCACCCTTGACTGATAAATTTTGCAAATATCTTTTGTTTTGATCCTGCTCCCTTTTGTGTCCTATAGAATCTTCTTGATTTCAGGTTTGTGTATTTTTTTTTTTTTAAAAAGGGTTCCATGGGAGCAAACAGGAACAAAACTCATCTCAAATGGTGATACTTTGGGAAGATATGGAGTGCATTTTTGGTGGTGGTGGCAGTGCTGATGGCGATGGCAATGTATATATGTATGTATGAGTTTGTGTTATGGCATATTTGATCAAGATTCTTGATTTCATTTTTTTCTTTTTAAGTTTAGCTCTAGTTTAGTTTGACCAGCACTGCCTGTATACTTTTAATCTCAGGAGCTGGCAAGCAAAGAGATGCAGGAAGGAGTCTGAATAGGATGTGAATAGGTCAGACTGGGAGTAGCCTGCTGTGCCCTGCCATTGTTAGTGAATGTTCTGAGATTCTTTAGAGGCCTATGAAGTATGTTTGCTCTTCCCAGGACTATCAAAGGCACAACATACTGTGCAGAGTTAGCACACCATATAATACAGGGGTGTACAAAACACAGCCTGTGGGCAACATGTGACTCCCCCCAGAAGTCAAAGTATGGCGCGTTACAGACCGCTGGAAAGCGGCGGTCTGCCTGCGTCATCATTAGTGGCAGCGAGAAGCCTCAGCGGCCAAACCGCGAGGCTTCCCACCACCGCTAAGAAGAAGCACCAAAATGGCGCTTCTTCTTGCATCGTGGAAATGATCCAGCGAGGAGCCAATGGCGCACTCGCCGCATCATTTCTGCGGTGCGACGTCTGGACGCTATGCGTCCGCGACATCAACATGGCGCCCCCATCTGTATAGGGCACTACCATTTTGTACGCACGGAGCGCGTACTAGGGTTAGAGGTGTGAAGTAGTCACACCCCTTCCTAATCCTAGTACGCACTTCGCGCGTACTATATACCTGTCTGTAACGGGCCTTTGTCTCACTTTCTGTTGTTTAAAAAGGCCTCCTTTTGGGGAGCCAAGAAGACCTAAAAAGATGGTGAAAATTTCCCCCACAAAGTATTTGCTGGCCTTTGGTTGGGGGGAGCTGCAGAGCTCCTCATCTCCTGGAAGATTAATGTGGTATCCCAGAAGACTCCTGACCTTTCACAGTTGCTCATCCCTGGAATAAAGAATTAAAGTTTTAGGTCAGGTTAGGTTTTTGGCACAGTTTTGTGTGTATGTATATGTGAGTGTGAATAAGTAAACACAGTTCTGTCTGAAGTAATTACTGTGTACCCTTCAAGGAGCCATGTACCTTAGGCCTTGGTCATGTGCTTTAGGCATTAAATTGAAGCAACAAAGGGGCAGTACAGACCATAAAGCGGTGTACTTGCACCAATACTAGGGTTAGGGAGTGTGCACCATCTGCATGCTCCCTAACCCTAGTACAGAACCGTGCCAGCATCATGGCGGCCTCCCATCTACACGGGGGCTGCCATGATGTCAGCGCCAGCGCTGAGCGCCCAAACATTGCACATAGGAAGTGGCATCATAACAGCACCACTTCCTGGTTATGGCACCACTTCCTGGTTGCGGCACTGCAAGTTTCATTCCTGCGTGGCAACCAGACAGCCGCGGGAACGAAGCCATGGGAGGAAAGGGGCCAGGCAGCCCCTTTCTCCCATGGCTGCACCTGTTGGGGCGTCCTGGGGCATGAAGCCCCAAGGATACCTCTTTTCGGGACCACGGAGAAGCGGCATTTTGCTCCTTGTCCATGGTCCCGAAAAACACTGGATTGGGCCCTCTGGGCTGCTGGTGAGGCTGTCCTGGCCCCAATCCGGTGAGAAAAGAGGTGGGTGCAGGCTGCCCCTGAAGGGGCGGTCTGTATCGTGCCTAAGATACCTTTGGCTTTATGATAATAGCTTCACTTCCTATCCATGCTATTCAGAACGATAGTTATTTTGGTTCACATTGAGCCTTATAAATATCTACAATTTGGAAAGAGCCTGGTACAAGCTGCATAGTCCATGTAGCAGCAGAAGTATGTTATGAGGGAGAAGCTGCTTGCTTAAACCACAGTATATTCCTCCACATTTCAAGTTAGCCATCACAGTATCTAGCTGCTAGGAATAGTGGACTTGAACAGGCAGGCCCAAATTAAGCTGCTTTGGGTCACTTTGGAGGTATACTGTTTAAATGGCATACACATCTTAAGAGGCCAGAAGCTGAGCCAAAGCTGCGCTCTAGTCCTTAGGACTGGAGCATGGCTTTGGTGTGGCTTCCGGCCTCTTCGGACGCATGTATCATTTAAACAGCATACCTCCAAAGTGTCCTGAAACAGCTTTATTTTGGCTTGTCTGTTCAGGCCCAGTGTTACCTTTCCTTTTTCACAGGCTTCTGTGACATTTGCAGATATTCTCCCTTATTAATAACTTCATTTGTTGGTTGCTACAAGTCAAGCCACTGTTAAAAGGCTTAGGAGCAAGCCAGTTGGCAACTCCAGCTGGGCACGTGGTTGCTTTGCTCCAGTCTTTGAAGTAGAGAACAAGGACATTTGTTGGGTCCACAATTGTAGGTTTCTTAGCAATAGCAACAGGTGTGCTTTCCAAAGTCTGTCATTTACTCTGCGGGTCTTGAATGTAAAATGAAACTGACTTAGGCTTTCAGTGGCTTCATTAGTAATTTACAATCCGGGTTCCCAGGAGGTGGGAAAATGCATTCCGTTTTGTGAGTTTCCTTTGCTTCTCCCTGTTCAAATTTTGTGTTCTGTTTTGTTTTCAATGAAATAGAGGTTCATATCCAAATGTCCATAGCTCGAAAAGGCTAGTTCGGGGAATAAAGTGCTCAGAATTCTCTCCCAGCACACTGTCAGGGGGTTTTAGGAGTTGCACTTAAAACTTAACTTCTAGGTTCTGCACAGTGGATCCTGTGCACAGCCCAATGTTTTCCTGCAGGAAATTAATAAAACAGTGCAGTCCAAATGCTGGTTGTATGTATCAAAGCTAGTTTTGAAAACATAACAAAACACAAAGCAGAATTGCATTAAGAAAACCTGCATGGATGTTATGGCCCTGAAGTAATGCCACATTTTACTCCTTTGTGCCAACTGTCATAGCCTGTCAGTGAGTTCTCTCACCCCCAGCCACTACGCCTAATACAAGTGGCAACTGAATGCAACTGAATCCCTGCCCAAATCCAGCACTGACAGGTGACAGGTGAGCAGCATCCCACATCCCTAACATGAGGAGCCATAGTGCTGAAATTTTGTCCACCACTTCCTTGATTCAGTTCCACAGTGACTCAGAGTCAGCATTTTGGAGTACAACTCTCAGAACCTCCCAGCAAAGTGTGTTGTTGTTGCTGTCGTCACCATCATAATTTTTTCTAATCTCTGTACAAGCATACCTCAGTTAGCAAAGGCTTTCACAAAGAAGTTTCTTTTTACAGCATCTTTATGTCGGCCCATCTCTCCTTTTCCTCCTTGTCGTCTGTCTAGCTGGAAGTTTTTTAGTAGTGGAGGCTGACGACATAAAAACTCATCCTTGGTTGCATTTTGGAAGAAGTTTTCAAGTTCAAAATATTATTGTTTATTTGTGCAAAGCTAAGCTGACCTATTTGTTTCATTTCATCTGTGCAAGTTTTTAGTTTTGAATAAAAAGTTTCCTGAAACATGTTTTAATCCTTTTTTTAAAAAAAGTAGCAAAGCATCCTTTTATTTTCACGTTATTTTTGCCTCTGATATCAATTTTTCTGGTTAAAGTAACACCCAACAACACATCTACTTCATTAACTGAGGTATTCTTGTATTTGTGTGTATTCTCAGCAGCATCACACTCATTTGTATCAGGGATCTTTCTGCACAGTAGTGGTTTTTAAATTGGTGTCCCCCTTAAGTTTCAAGATCACTATTATGGTTGCTTGCTTATTAATTTAGATATGTGTGAAATAGCTTCCTTGTTGGTTGGTCTCTCAAAATCATTTGCTTTCCTTTTAATTTCATCCTTTCCCATGCAAGTTACAAAAGGAGGTAATGAAATATAATAGATGTCATTCTCTTTCTGAAAATGCAGGAGGAAGTAATTTAATTTGACTGATGTTCTTTGAAGCATAATGGCAGGTTCAAAGCATTGCAGCAAAGCAAGTTTAAGGCAACATATGTTTTGAAACTCTGGCTTCAAAAATCCATAATTAATACCACATTTTAAAAAAAACAGGCTTGTGGCCAAAACATCCTTCTTAAGTCTCGGGAAGAACAGATAATGAACTTCAAAGCCTTAGTTTAATTTATATGGTTTAACTACTAGCATGCCTCCCCAGTCCCCATGAGGTCTCTAGATTTATATTGGTGTTTATAATGGGTTTCACCTGCTACTTCAATTTTCTGACTTATTACATGTTTTTCTATCTCAAGATAATAAAGCAGATGAGCATCCTTTGCCATAACTATGTTCCTGTCATCTGTTTCAGAATTGGGAGTCTGAATAAAGTCCTTGTGGAGATGTTCTCAGAGAAGAATCCTATTATGTGCAGCATCTTTAGCATCTGGAGTAGATCAGTTTTCACACTTAGAAGGCTGGAGAAATTGCACTAATTAGGAGGAAATCAAATTACTTTTACTTAGAAATTGCTGCTTGACAGGTGTAAAGAGATTTTGTGCTTATCACAGTGTCAGGGACTTCAGAACTTCAGACGACACAATCTAAGGAGTCTAAACTAGTTCTGATTTTGCAGTAAATGGAAATATAAGGATTTCCCTTTGTTTATAGTTTGGCTGTGAAACACCCGTAATATTTGCATCCTCTTGTTAGCTGGATTTCAGAACATCTTTAGAAAATAGCTCTTTGCAAAGTGAATTCAAGCAGGTATTTTCCCCCCAGCATAAATCTGAAACCCCAATGTTGCAAAATGCCAGTTACAAATTCACTGCCAGAACGTGGACACATTATTTTTTTAGGACTGTATTTCAAAGCCATTCTGACAGGGATTCTGGGAGATGTAATCCAAGAATTTTCCCCAAAGCTCTGTCCAACACTAACTTTCAATATTCAGCATAGGAGGTGATGAAGAAGTCATGAATCTTGTCTGGTATGTTTATTTTATTTTCTCTCACTGTTTTAGCCAAGATGCACTACTAGTGAAGAATGAGTAATATAAGTTCAATCATATTCATTAAAAAATTGCAAACTTTGGAAGGTGGAAGATGAGAATCTTTAGTTAGAGTATTGGAGTTTAAATTTCTGTTCCTCTGGGAAAGACTCAATTGCTGGGCTGACTTTTGTACATGTAACAGGGAGAGGTAAAATTGGCCATTGATGGTACTTACAAATGTGCTCAGTTCTTCCCTCTAATTCTCTAGCAAGGGAAAATCATAGCTGTACTTCCCTGACAATGGTTTGTACACCATACCTATCCACAGACTGATAGATATCCTAAAAGGTGTCCTTTGAATTAGCAAACCAGGAAGGGCAGACGATATGCTATTAAACAGGAGCTGAAAGGACAGCATTTGCCTAAGTGGAGCTTTCTAAAGCCTAAAACACATCTGGATATCTTTTGTGGTTAAATGTTCTTCCCCAGCATCTGCTGTGGGCTGTACCAGGTCTGAAAATGCAAAAGAAAAGCAACATATTTGGCTTGTGGGGATGGGGCTCAAAACTGGAAGTGTCTGAATTCCCACTTTGGGCTTTACTTTTGAGATTTCGGCTTAGTGTGTGTGCATGTGTTGGGGTGTGTGTGTTGCACTCCTTCCAGTGTTAAAACAAACTAGGTGTTGATGAGAAGTCTGGATTCTGAGTCCTGCAAAACTTATGATGGTTGTCACGTGAGGTCCATGGTTTGCACTTGCTCACTTCTGGTTGGAAGAGACCATGTTGGATAAGAACAACCAGATGTGTTATCCAACACATCTGGAGGATGTGTGTATAGTGGTCTAAGAAGGCTTGTGGTTTCTCTCTGACACTCATGACCTAGATGTCACTGTCAAATTTTTAAGTATATAGCACAATGTCCCAATGAGTTATGATTGTGACAGTCAACACAGGCTTACATTATTATTATTATTATTATTATTATTATTATTATTATTATTATTATTTAAATACCACATAAGGCAATGCTTGGTAAATGATACCCCTGAAACTTCTATCAACACAGGGAAGTGGCGAATGGGCAAAAATAGTAAATGGGGTTGATCTTCTGGACAAAAGTGGTGGCATTGTAAACCCTATAAATACTCAATCCCTTAATGTTGAACTGAATGGCTCTACAGTGATTATAAAATGAGCCAAGAAAACATGGGAGAGCTTTGCTGGCTCTTAGATGCAGGGAGCAGTGTAGTGTATTTAACAGCACTGAGTCTGGATGTGAGCAGGTTCATATCCTTGCTTCCCCATGACACTTGGTGCTGTTCCTGGACTTGTCTTTTTCATGGCTTACTCTGCATTCACGTGTGTCTGTGAAGATAGAATTAGATGGAGCATAGCAGTTTCCCCTTGATCCTGGGGTGGGGAAATTCTAGGAGTCAGTTTTTTGTCCCCAGGGCCCCAGAGGGCTATTTGGACCTCTCATGTGTAAAAAAACAAAAATTCTAAAAAAAGAAAAGAGAGATGGGTAAGAAGTTCACTTCCAGGTTGTTGTTTTTAAAGTAAGTAATAGTATTGTGGTGGTGGGCTTCTGGAACCTATTAAAATGTTAAGTGCCACTTTTTTATTGTTCTACTGATTTTATATTATGACTGTTTAATCTTGTTTTAGCATGGGGGTGGGTGAGTATATGGGTTGATATATTTTCTTTATTTGATTGTAACCTTGATGCATTTTACTATTATAACCCACCCGGATTCTCCGTGATAGGAGAAAATAATAATCTTTTATTATTTATTATTATTATTGTGGGAATCAGTAGGTAAACAATTCACCATTTTTGCCCACTCCCCAGTCGAGGTATAGGGCTGCCAAAATGCCCTTGCAGGCCAAATGTAGGCCACCCCTATCTTAATTCTTGGCAGAAAGCAAGAAATAACAAAGCCTAGAATGTAGATTCTATTTAAAAACTATATGCTGCCACTAGGCAGGAAACTCCTTTTAAAAAAAACCTAGGAAAAGGGAGAGCTGTCTGCGGATAATTGGCTGGGTCAGATATGGGATCTTTGGTTGATGGAAAGACTATTGGATCTCTTGAGACTAGGAAAAGGTCTGGCAGAATACAAATGTTTTGTAGAGAAATGGTTCTCTTCAATTGACTATGTTAATCTTAATGTACAATATTTTAACCACCATGTGTTCATTTAGGCTATTGGAAAGATGTTCTATACAGTGAGCCACAAGATTAATATTATTAAGAATGTTCGTTGTTGTTGTTATGATGTACCTTCAAGTCGTTTCCAACTTATGGCGACTCTAAGGCAATCCTGTCATAGGGTTTCCTTGGCAAGTTTCTTCAGAGGGGAAGAAACCATTGCCATCCTTTGGATGCCATTGCCATCCTCTGAGGCTGAGAGAGTGTGACTTGCTCATGGGTTTTACATGGTGGAGCCAGAATTTGAACCCTGGTCTCCCAGTGTCCTAGTCCAATGCTCAAACCACTGCGTCACCCTGGATTATTATTATTAATATTCTTCTTCATCCTCCTCCTCTATTATATTTTATATTTTATAAATAATATAACATTATATATTATTATATATTATCTTATCATTATTATCTTATTATCTTTCTTATCTTATTAAGGCTGACTGCTTATTTTGTAATTTCATTCTCTTTATGAGCATCCATGTTTTGTTATGTTATGAATGTTATGTTTGTATTGCCTTATTGTTGGTTACTGCTAATTATTTGTAAAGCATTGATTTCATTATTGTTTGAAAATTAATTTTACAACATAAAAAGTTTATTTAAAATCCCACAACAGTTTAGCCAGCAGGTAGGTTTTGTCTTGACTCTGTTTCTAGCAGTGTCACTCATCACAATCAGGACTTGGTATTTATGCATCATGTGGGAATTTATGTTATCTTCCTTACTTTGAGTCATATGTGATTATTGCAGAATGAGGTAAAAGCTGTTCTGGTTTCTCTGTTGGACTCTCAAATTGACATGCTGTTCTATTTGTTGGGAATGGTGTTGATACCTCCCTCCACCACCTTTCTGAAATGAGGTGATAGAACCATTGCAAGCAAAGAGACTGCCTTTTTTGGACTCAGTTCAATGATTTGTAGCCATATACTGCTTTGGTTATCCCCTGGGCTCTCTTTAAAATACATATTCAGGTTGATTAACTTTCTTATTGAGATAAGATGGCTTTGTGAAATGATACAACAGGGACTTTATATGAGGGAGGTGTGTAACTTGTATTGGTAGACCATTTCCTTTATGTTTCTTAAATATAAGGCAATGAATAAAGGATTTGCTTATGAATGCAGTCTTTATTAAAAGAGAACATGATGAATTAGCATGATTGGATCCAGCTGTCTACTCTTCCTGGAAGCTCTGCCTATGGACTCACAAAGTCTGAGACATTATTATTTTTTTTCATCCATAAATACTTCTAGTTCAGCTTTTGCAAGTGTATACTCAAGCTTTGCTGAATTTTGTTTCTAAGAATGTTATTCCAGGAGGAAGAGCCTGCTTGCGAAAGGTATCCTCCCTATCATAACATCTTTACTAAGGACTGAAACAACATGCAGGCATCTGACTAACATCTCCAATTGTTTTTTTCTCCCTCCTCATTGGTTTGTAATATCTTGCTTGATGAAGAAGCTCATGGAGCGTGGAAAGCTTGCAACAAGTATATTGTACATTTTGGTTGGCCAATAAAGGTATCACTGATGGAGTCCAGGAGTTGTTTGCCATTTGCTAGTCATTTTACCTTGGGAACAAACAATATACTTGACTGGCACTTTCAGGTCTTTGTTAGCGCATTTCCTGCTCATTGTCTTGCAGCTGTTATGTGTGTAAAGCAAGTTGCCTTTCTATAGAATTAGCAAGGCTAGCTATGAAGTAGTATATGTGGAAAATTTAGTAAGCTGTGGTAGCTAGCTTCCAGGAGAGCTTAAACAAGTTATTTTTTGGACTACAACTTCTGGATAGCAGGTCCTCCGACATTTCATGGATAAAATTAGTAGAAATGTGTAAGACTGAATTGTAAGCTCTATACTTTGTTCAGTTGTTGAATTATGAACACTTGTCCTCTGTTAAGAGTTTTAAGGACAGCCTGGAGTATTTAGTGGATGGCTGTAAATGTGTCACATTCGTTTAACATTTAATGCTGTTTACTTTAATACAGTACATGTGTATGGGAAAGAGAGAAAGACACAGAAAGAAAGAAAGAAATGGTTTCAGCTAATATTCTGAGAGCATTTCAGGTTGACATGTATTTTGCTGATCCATCCCACTCCTATCTTGCTGTGTCTATCCCACAACTTGTCCATTCTTTGGATCATGAATCTATCCCTCTCTATCTGCACAGCTCATCCACACCCTTCTGATCATGCCTTCTTTATCACACCACAGACCATCTGCTCATACCTTGATTGATCCCACCCCTGAGAAAACCTAACCCCTGATCTTATTCTCCTCATGGCTCATTCCATCCCTTGTTTTTTCCCCTCTCCTCATCAGCTAACCTAACATACAGTCCCATATCTTTTGTACAGTATATCCATCCCACTGATCTTGCCTCTTTAGTCCATTGTTGTTGTTGTTAACTGCCTGCAAATTGACCTCGACTCAGAGTGACCCTGTAGATGAGACCTCTTCAAGACTTCCTATCCTCCACTGATCAATTCCTGCAGGCTCAAGCCCATTGTATCTCTGATTGAGTCCAACCATTTGGTATATGGTCCCCCTTTCCTTCTATTGCACTCAACCTTTCCTAGCCTTCCTGTCTTTTCTAATGATGCATGCCTTCTTGTGATGTAGCCAAAGTACGATAGTCTCAATTTAGTCATCCTGGATACCAGGAAGAATTCTGGCTTGATCTGTTCTATAACCCATTTGTTTTTCTTCTTGGCCATCCACGGTATCTCCACTACTTTTCTCCAGGACCACATCTCATATGAGTTAATTTTCTTTCTGTCGGCTTTCTTCACTGTCCAGCTGTCACATCCCCACATAGTGATAGGGAATACAATGGCTTGGAGGATCCTCACCTTAGTGTTCCAAGTTATGTGTTTGCACTTAGGATCTTGTCCAGTTCGTTCAGAGCTGCCCTTCCCAATCTTAGTCTTCTAACTTCCTGACTGAAGTCCCTGTTCTGCTCTGTTCTGCTCTGTTTGATCCTAGGCATGGGAATTCTTTGACTATTTCGATTTTCTCATTATCTAGGATTAATTCTTATAGATCTCATTATTTTTGTTTTTTTTAATGTTCAACATTAAGCCTGCCTTGGTGCTTTCCCTCTTGATTTTCTTCAATAATTGCTCCAGATCTTTGTTGATTTCTGCTAGTAGTATTATGTCATTTGCATATCTTAGGGGCAAAGCAAACGGCTCCCCAGGAGTGGACAGAAGCTACTCTGGCTGCGATTGCACTGGCACTAGAGCAACTGCACGGCCTGCTTCCAAAGCGGGTCACTGCCATGATCTCAAGCCGGCTGCCACCAGGAGCCAGATTTTATTGGTTTCTTTTTATGACAGCAGTCTTTGATGGCCTTGGAGTGGCTTCTGGCAACTTTGGGGGCATGCATCATGTGAACGGCATGCTCTCAAAATGGCTAGAAGCTACTTCTTTTGGCCCGTGTGTTTTGGGCCTTAATTTATTAATGTTCCTTCCAATTTTCCCTCTTCTACCTCATACAGTTCTCCCTCCACATTAGTGGCCTTGAGATTCACTGTTTCGATTATTTGCGAGGTCAAGGCTCAACCACCCAGACCCTTTCCCTGTCCAATCGCTCCCTGAGGAAGGCAGCAATCTGGCTGGTAAGGGAGCAGGGAGTCAGTTAAAGGGATGGGAGGGTGGGGAAAAAAGGAGTGTGCGTCCCTGCTCCTCTTCCCCTGCCCACCCCTACCTTTAATTGGCTTGTGAGGGGAGGAGGGTTATTTGCATTTTTTCCACATTCGTGGGGATCTTGTTCCCTTAACCCCTGTGGATGTGAAGGGAGAACTGTGGTTGAATAAATAGGGTGATACTTTGCATCCTTACCTGACCCCTTTCACATTGAGAATCATCCTGTTTTTCCGTATTCAGTTCTGATGGCAGTATATTGTCTTGAGTACAGGTTACGCATCGGGGCAATCAAATGAAGTGGTACTCTCATTTCTTTGAGAACATCCCACCTCTTTTCATAATCAATGCAGTCAAAGGCCTAATTTAGCTAAATCCCATTTCTCCTTTCCCACTCCTGATTCTACCCATGATCTCATCCTTTACCTCCCAAATCTAATCTTGCCCTTCTCTTCCTCTCATTTGCTTCCTGATCATTCAATGCTAGCCACAGATGCAGGTGAAATGTCAGGAATAAATTCTTCCAGAAGATAGCCACATAGCCTGAAAAACCCACAAAAACTATTCCCTCTCTGTTCCCAGCATCAGTTCCACACCACTGAACTTGTCTTCTCTATCCCTTTGCAGTTTGTCTAAATTTTGATCTCTCTCTCTCTCCTTACAGCTAATTTAACCTCAGTCTCAGTCTCATTCTTATTCTCCCCACCCACAAGGCTTGCTCTTGTCCTCTCTGTGCTCAAGTTTATCTACCTGTCAAGTTAATCTTGCCATTCGTATTTTCACAGCCTAGATCTTCTCCTCCCCTCCTATCTCATCTAATGATGACTCATGACCTTGGTTGGTTCCCCCCAACTCATCCATTTAGCACAATCTTACTTTCTCTACTCCTTGAACCACTACCCTGGGAGTGCTGCTCTACCCTCTCACTGCCTTTGTCCCAGATTTGCTCATGTCTGAGCACTGGATAGTTGCAGAGTCCAGATGGAAATTACACCAGCAACCATCTGGTGATGGAAATAAGGAAGAAGATGGGGAACCTAGTTTCCAAAGGTGGAAGGGAGGCAAATTATATCATCCTTTTGATTTACTGATCCACTTATCTACACTAGAATGGTATTGTTACCTCCCAACTATTGTTTGTTAACAAACTACTATTAATTTATTTATTACAGTAGTTACTGTTCTGTGTTTGTACTGTTTGCATTTTTATTCCTCCCAGCCAAGCATGGGACAATACTTAAAGCCTTTGATGAAATGGTCTGCAGTCCAAAAAAGTTTATACCAAGTACAATTTGTTCTGCCTTGAAGGCTCTTTATTGCTTTTGTTGGTTTAGTCAAAGTCATGGCTGTACAACCAGCCACTTTGTTGTTTCTCCTGCTCTTGGATCACTTTATTTGAGTGTTTTCCTTTTCATTTTCTGATGGATACCCCGGTTAGTCACAGGAAAAGATACTCTTCTGGCACTTTAAGGACCAACAAAGTTATTGGTTCATACTTTTTATACCAAAATAAATGTTAGTCTTTTCACATTTTTCTTTGATTTTTCAGTATTATTTTCCTATGATACTTTCTTCACCAAAAAGGAGGCACTGATATTGAAATAATATTGTTACATGCTGTGGTGACTTGGGGCCTTTCCCTGGAGCCCTTGGCGCCCTGTGCGTGGCCCTTTACTCCCGGGGAGTCCCCTCTTGTCACACTTTTCCCTCTAGGATCTCCTAGATCTCCATTCTTGCTCCCTGTTGAGCAGAATGAGACCCCTGGAGGTCCTATAGCCGCGCTGCCACCACTCAGTGAATTAATTCCTTCCCCCACACACACTGAGACTTGTGAGGAATAGAGAGAGAGAGATCTAGTTTCAATAGCCGAGTCCAGGCACGTGTACAGGAGCAAAGAGAGAGACAGCTGATACTTTTAAAAGAAAGGAGTTTATTTTAAAGAAATAGCATAGAATAAAAAGATATCATTCGTGCAGAGCCACCTTGCTATGCAGGTCTAGAAAGCATAGTTGCAAAGAGTTCATTTCACCCAAGCCATTGTTAAAAAATAACAAAAGGCCTAAACGCACTAGCTAACACATTCCTAACTACTCACAGAAGATGGGATTTGTAGTCCTTTTGAGTTCCTGGATGCAGGGAGGGCCCCCTGGCCTCTCGACCTGCATTCCCTTGAGTCTGTGTCTCCCAGACTCAAAGAGACAGCATCTGGTTTCCCCCTCAGGAGAGGATCAAGGGAGAGACAAAGGATCACATGGCCGCACAAGTCCTTTTAAAGATTTCCCATAGAAAGTTCTTGAATCTCGCGGTCCTACTCTCTGATTGGTCAGTTAGACCTTACATCAGCTATGATGTCACAGCTCATTAGCATGTGATGTCATCTCTCATTAGCATGCACCTCCTCCCAGATTAACCCTTTGTAGTTCAGGAGAAGTTCCCAGATGACTGGAGACCCAGCCATCACACATGCCTTCAACTTTGACTTCTGGTGACCCATCCTGGGATTTTCTTGGCAAGATTTGTTCAGAGTATGTTTGTCAAGGCTGAGAGAGCATGACGTACTTATGGTCAGTGAGCTTCCTTGGCTGAGTGGATATTCAAACCATGATCTCTCAGAGTCCTAGTCAAAGCACTAATGCATATTGCTCTCCTTGTTATTGTTGTTGTTGCTGCTGCTATTATTGCCTAGAAACACTCTTTCATCTCAGCAAGAAAGAGGTGGAGGGTGAGGAGGTACCAGTCAATAGTTCCAAATGGATACTTAACAAATTTTCTGGCATTTCTACATGTGAATGCAAGTTCTGTTTCATTGCCCAATAAATACATCCAAAGAGAATGTGGTTACCAATATACCCATGTTTAACAAGAGCCAGCCGATGATTGCCAGCTGGTACGTGTGCAACATATTAAGTTGATAATAAGCCTTAATAAAAAGCTAACCACAAGTCTTGTCTTCTGATGCTTTAGAGAAGGAAATTGAAAGAAAACACTGCAGAAATGTGATGATCCTGCAAGATATCTTAACTCAACACTGACATGTAGGGAATCAATACTTATTTTAAAGACATTATGGGTGTTTCACTAAAGGGGAGAAAAAGAAAAGAAAGAAACAGAAGCTTGGCAACTCACATCTTTCTGATGCAGCCCAACATTTGAGAAGTGGCTTACAGGCACACAGATAACCCTCATGAAAAAAATCTCTCTAGGGATCGCCCCTTTCCAAATGGTTAGAATTTGAATAATGAACATATGAAAGTCCTTTATGCCAAAGCAGATCACTGTTCCATGTAGCCCAGCATTGCCCATTCTGTCTGGTTTTGGCCGGAGGTCTCGGGTAGATCTTTTGTGTAGCTCCATTATTGAGATGCTCTTGGCTATGCCCATATTTTAACCTAGTAATTGCTCTGCTTCTCTAGATTTTCCCAGTTTATAGCCTGAATTAAAACAACAACAACAACAAAGATCCAGAATAATTGTATCAATGGAATTGTGAGCACTGGAAATGTTCCTTGGTTTGATGTCATTTTTCTTGCATTCTATGTGTCTTTATTGGTTAGTTTTAGCTTGGTTCACATGGAATTAATTAGCCTCTTCTGTAACACTTGGCTTTCCTTGCTTGTAAGAGCGTATCTTATTTCTTGTAGAATAAATGTCCCTTTCCTGGCAGCAGAATAATACAGGGTATCTTTTTTCTCCTTCTACTATTTTAAATAATTGTATTCATAGTAAAAGTCACACTGGGGATGGCTATGCAGAATTATTCACAAGCAAGAATTGTATCTGAAGATGAGGTCTGCAGTTGCTTTTCTGGGAAGGTGTGTGTGTATGTGTGTGCATGCATGTGTACATATTTCTTGTTAGTAACCATACTGTTACTGCCCGCAGCATAGAGACACAGTATTTTGCATGAATGAATTGTAGCAAGCCAGAAAGAGTTAGAAGGCTATTTGATATACCCGTGTTTCTTTTTAAAGTACAAGCTTCTTTCAGGAAAAAAGAAACAACAAATCCAATTTAAATGGAAACAAAAGAAGATGGTTCAGGGGATATGCACAAACTGGAGCAGAGCATTTTGGTATTCAGAACAGATTTACCCTAAACTCTGTGTAGAGGTTTTTACAAACAGGCTGGGAGATTTATACATACCAAAACACATTGGAATACTATAAAAATGTGCAACAAATAGAGCCTTTAAAACAGAGAGAGGGCTTTAAATGTTTTGTGTCTGGACAGTAAGGATACAAACCAGAATTATACTGGCTGCCCTAATCATGTAAACGCCAAAGGTAGACCTTACCATTTCCAGCCCCAGCCTCCCAGTGAATATTGTAAATCTGTAAGGAGTTCTGGGGCAGTCATGGCTGCCTGTGTTGTTCTGGTGCCAGAGAGCATCAGAGCTTGCAGAAAGTCCTGGAGGAATAGAAGGAAGAATTGGAACAGTGGAGTAATAAGTCTATAAAGTGGTGCATAGGACCATGAATATTTATAGAGTTGTGTTTCCAATTTAATTGTCATGGCAATATCTTATGGAATCCTGGGATTTACAATTTAGGGAAGGGTAACCAGGAGAACTGGAAAGGAAAATAATAGATAGAAGAAGTCAGGAATTGTAGAGGTGAGAAGGCTTGAAACCTATAATGGCAGGGTTTGTCATTATGAGAAAGGACTTGCACTATCCTTGAGACTGTGTGCTTTCCTTTCCTTCTGTCCTCTGCATATGGATGAGGAGAAAATAGAGGTTAGACTTCTATTGAAGTTCATGCTTTCTTGCATAAGAAAGTTTCCTAGTGCAGCCTATCATTGGTATTGAACAAATCATGACTTCCATTCATTCAAAACAAGATATAACATGTCAGTTCAAACATAGCAGAATCACACCCTGTTCTTTTTTTATTTTAAACTGAACCTGGCTCATTAATTAAACAAAATTAGAACAAAGCATACATCTGTTCATGGAGAATAAAGCTGTCAGTAACTACTAGTCATGACAGTTATATATTTTATCAGAGACAACCTGTTTTTCTACACAAATTGTTTGGGAACACAATCAGGAGACTGATACTGAACTCATGTCCGAGTAATACATTTCTCCAGAGGTTTCTAGTTGGCCAGTGTGTGGACGGACTGCTGGATTAGATAGGCCTTTGGTTCGGTTCGGTAGGACTCATTGAATACTGTCAAATATGTCATGTGAGTGACAGATGTTATGTGAGTGACAGAAAGCCAGTGTACTGATTTAAAGACCTGGAGGTTTTTGTCAGCAATGTACTGGACCAAGGTGTAATACTGAAAGGCCAGAGAGAGAAGATGGCAGTAATATAGCCAAGAGGGGATCAGGATGCTTTAGCCAGTATACAGGGAGTAGTGACATTACTTGACAAGGGAGTGTATATGGAGAACAAATAAGACTGTGGAGTCAAAGATGAAACACAAAGCTATGTGTCTGTTCAGCAGGTAAGGATAGGAAGGTTTCAGAAAGAAAATATAGAAGTTTAGTCTTGGATATGCTGCTTTTGCACACAACATAGAAAAATTGGAAAGGCAACTAAAGATATGGGCAGGTAGGGTTCTGGTGTAAGGTGGTGGAGGTCAGTATCATCACTGTATAGGTGTCAGTGAAAGACATGTTGTTGAGGTCTTTCAGAGACAGCATGCAGAGAAGGAAAATCACTGTGTATACCCAGCATATAGAAAAGTGCATTTCTTTTGGATTGCAACCAACCTCCAGAAATGGCCATGCTGGCTAAGGGATCCTAGGAGCTGTAATCTAAAGAATTAACTTTAAAGAAGATCGAAAAGGAAGAAATGTCAGGAATTACAAATAACGGTTTAGGACAATAAAAGGGAATTATGAGATAAATAATATTGTTTCTTATGAAGTTTAAATGAAAATCAGAAAGAGAATGAAGTGAAACAATTAGGAATATTCAAAGTAAGGGAGAAGAAGTCATTTTATGTTATGTTTGTTGTTTTAATGTTTTATGTTTAATGTGTGAAGTAGAATAGTGATTGATGTCTAGATTGATGTGAATGTTTAAGAATGTATTGAAGTTTTAACAATTAAAATTATACAAAAAAAGAAGTAACTTTTCCAAGAGCTGAGTATATAGTATAACGAATTCTCATCAACATACTTTTTCTTAATAGTAAACTCTATCATTATACCTGTTAATGTGCACTTTGGAATAAATATTTAATCACTTATGAGATTTAACTATACAAGCACATTGGTAGCACTTAGAGTCTTGCCTAGGGGCATTTTTTATGAAACATTATCTATTTCCACGGTAAACAGTTTCGTAAAGAATCGTCTGTATATATAATCTATGCAGAGTCTGTTTTATGAATGCTTCATTAAGCTGTTGATCAATAACTGCTTTGCAAATGAATTTACGGCATTCACTAAAATTCCAAGGGCTGTCTACTTCATTATAAGTGACTTATTGAACATCTATAAAGCCATTTGAGAGAATGGGCTGCCTTTAAAATAATGCATTTCTAGCAGTGATTGATATTATAAATACTTTGGAAATTGCTAGCCCTGTGCTAGGCAATTTGCTGTGCACCATCTAAAAGTGCTTGTTTATGGACAACTCTTTAGCACTCATTGTTTGGTAATTTTTAAAGCACATAT
Source organism: Sceloporus undulatus (assembly GCF_019175285.1). NCBI lineage: Eukaryota > Metazoa > Chordata > Lepidosauria > Squamata > Phrynosomatidae > Sceloporus > Sceloporus undulatus. Next base: position 95,668,523 of record NC_056525.1, read on the forward strand.
GGTTGTGATCTTACTGGCCCCATAGTAAAAATACATCACTCCAGGAGATGATAGCGCAGAGGGGCTTGAGAATTCTTTGTGAATTTTGTGAAATGTCGCAACAACCAGACCTTTAAAAAGTGTATACATCAATGGCATAGCAGTGGCTCAGAATACTATTTAAACTTGAAATGAAAATGAGTAAGTGTTAGAAGTGATGGAAGGTGCGAAAGGTAGAGATAAAGGAAATCTATTCCTTTGACCACTATACTGATAGTTCATTGATTACTCTTGACATGAAATATGGTCGGATTTTGCATCCACAGGCAATAGACAAAGATTGAGGTGTACGGTAATTGTCTGTTTCTCACCTTTAGACCCAGTGCATCCTTTAACCGTGTGGGACAGAAAGAACTGAGAAACCATTTTTCATGACACCCTAAAAACAAGGCATGTTCTCATCATATGTCTACATGATTATGAGTGATTTACAGTGTCACTTGTCCTGGGCCTGATTGTGATGCACATTGTTAAGGCCTGGGAGAGGTGCTTGGTGAAGGCACACATTCTGAATACCATATCAGTTCCTGAATCCCCCATGGAAGAAACATGGTTCTATAAATCCAAATGCTCTGCTGTAATTTCATTGTAGAGCCAATTATTTCTAACAAGTGCCAGTTTATCTTTGTTTACTTAAAGGTTGTGTTACAATAAAAAATGGAAAAGCAGAACACTAAAGGACCCTTCCTCCCCAGAGACACATTGGATAGTTAATTTCTTGTTATTTATTTATTTGTTTATTAGATTTGAATCCTACCTTTCTCCTAAATTGATCAAAATTTGACTGCAGTTCAGTGTTACTGAAGAATGTACAGTAGACATTTCACACAAAACTGAACTGATTTCTCTGTTTTAAGAAGCCACTCATTAATGGCTGAGCTCCAACATAAAGAAAGCAAAAGAACTTGCGGTAAAGATTCCACTTTCTGATTATTACACAAATAAACCATTAAAACTTAACAGTAGGAGAATACCATCACACCTTCCCCCTGACAGATAAGAGTATTTTAAACATTGGTGCCTGGCAGCTCTGATGTCAGTAGGGCAGTGAATCTGCTCCATTTTTTCTTGTTCATTAAAGGACCTATCCAAGGTGCTGAACTTATTGGGGGCGGGCAGGCTAGGATTCAGCCCCAATAACTTTTGGCTAAAATCAGGAGTGGATTCACCACCTCCACTGACATTAAAACAAGCTAGCTATTTGATGTTTGGCCTATGCAGGTTGGTCAGACAAGCAGCTGGTTGAAAAAGGATTTTCATAAAGACTATTCCCCGCACCCCCAAAGGCAAGCATGTTGCTAGTGCAGGAGAAAAGTCTTGCAAAGAAACCCTTTCTGAAAGGAAAGGTTTTGGTTTTATCAAAGTGATCACAGAATCACTTTATCAAAGTGTTAGCATCTGATGAAACAGGAAAGATGACAATCTGATGCACTGGGATTTTAGAGGCTGGAATTTATCTCAGATACTGTTATAACTGTCATTATCACAAAAAATAGAATGCTGCTCTGCTGTTATCTGAAAAATACAAATGTCGAGCCCAGATTTTAAGGCTGCCAACCAAACCCTTCACTTCTAAAGGAGCTTGTCCTGTTTCTAATAATATGGCTGCATTAGGAGCCAGTTTAAACAATAGTTTTTTAAAAAAACACCAAAACACCTTGGTATGAAAGTTACAACACCAACCAAACTTTGATTTAAAAAACACAAGTAAAAAAGGGGCCAGTTTAGAGATAATAAATAAATACATAAAGGGTACGCAGGACTGTTCAGAGAGCCACTATGGTAGTATGGTTTCTGCATTGGACTACAGCTGTAGAGATCAGAGTTCACTTCCCCACTTGAACATGGAAATCCATTGGATGACCTTGTGCAAGTCACATACTCTCAGCCCCAGAAAACCTTAGGTCACTATAAGACAGAAACTACTTGAAATCACAACAACAACAACAACAGATCTCATAATGTGAAGTCGAACAGTTTCATGGCCAGCATCCATTAATAAAGATCTCATAATAATCTTCACTAGAAGACATCTCACTAATCTAAAAGAAAAAAGAAAAAAGCATATCCATAAAGGAAAGGAGAGAATATTCTTATTAGATATGTTTACGTGTCATTTCATTCCTAACTATAGACTAACATATATACCTTACTTGACCACTGTGCTGTTGTATGACCCTCTAACTAGGATTTTAAAAAATGAAGAGAAAAAAAAGACAGGCTTTACAAAGGGATTTGTTTGGAGAGGATAGTTAGGGGAGTATAGGGAATTTGATTTGCTTGTTCAGAATATGCCTTCTAAAATGTAGTGTTTCTTTTAACTGAATCTTGTACTGAAGTAGCTGAAAGTAAATGAAGTATATGTGCTATTATTGCAGAGGTCTCCATCCTTCTTGAGAATATTTGAAAAGTATCGTGGGTGCCACTACAAAATAGCTGCCAGAAGGGTAGGACCATTAACAAAATGGCTTCTTGGGATATTGAGATTACTCTGTTTGTATCATCTGTGTCTCCTATGCAACACAAATGCACCAGAACAGCATCAGCAGCAATAATAAAAACTTTATACCACTGTGTGGAATATTAGCAAAAGAGCACTCTTCTTAGGCTGCCTCATCCAGTTTTGTGAGACATTTAGCCTTTCCTGCTAGAGAGCTGTGGTGCTGCAATAAACTATAATTCCTGGGATTCCCTAGCACTGGATTAGTTCTGCAGTGTGGATTGGACCTAAGAGGGCATGGTATTTCTCCCCTTCCCAATTTCTTGGTAGGAAGAAGCAAAAAGTTTCAGGGGTGCCACTGGAAGTCTCTGTGTGTGCTACTACACCAACAGGCAGCACAGTGGAAATGACAGAGCTATTTTCATTTTTCAAAAAGCATCTTATTTCATCTCATTGAGGGAGTCGGAAAAAACTTTCATTGTCTTTTCATGCTAAAAAATAGATCTAAACAATGCCTGTGACTTTTTTGAACCTCATTTTCCTTACTGCTGTACATTCACATCTATGTCTCAATCCTACTAATTTCCTTCTTGAGGAAAAGTACAATGTGGAAAACATATGCAGTCAGTATTCAGATTCTGTGATCTTTTTACAGTGAAACAAATGAAGTAGCTGAAAGTAAATGTATATGTGCTATTATTGCAGAGGTCTCCATGAATAGGTAATAGCTGTTTGTAAAGCATTATGTCTCATTTTCTCATTATGTCATCTTCTGGCCTGAAAGGAAGTGATCAAGCAGGCCCAGCTCCATCAGGGCTAGTCTGAAGAAAGAGACTCCTCCCTCAACTGTCATCTTCTGGCCTGAGAGGGAGTGATCAGGCAGGCCCAGCTCCATCAGGGATAGCCTGAAGAAAAAGACTCCTCTCTCCTTAACAGTTATCTTCCGGCCTCCTATTCCCCTCCACCTATGCTCTGACTGTGTGGGGGAGAGACTTGTGTACCCTAATGAAGTTGTGAGCTATGCTGGCGGTGGTATAATAGTCACCGGCAGGGCCTCCCATGCCAGACAGGTCACAACTGAAGGGTCTGACTGACCAAAGCACCAAAGGGCAGGATGGGCTCTCTAGCCTTATGGCAACCATCCTAGGAGAAGGAAAACTCTAATCCCAAACCTGGGCAGATGGTGCTCGTCAAACCCTGTAAGGTCAACCATCTAAGAGAAGGAAACTCTAATCAAACCTACGACCCGAGGACCTCGCTGTCACCATCCATGCTTGTCAAGGCCTCAGCAGTTGAACCTCTAGTTTAAAGGGTGAGGCCAGTTCTGTGCACGCTGCGCTCCACCAGAAAAATCCATTGCACAGGTTCGAAGGATACATCCAACACGATCAACACGCTTGTAGAAAGTAGGGATGAGTCCTTCCTGAATCTTCGCTCGCGAAGTAAAGCCAAGAACAAAAGAAGAAGAAGAAGAAGATGTCTCATTTTCATATTGCTTATTTACTATGGTATAGGAGGCTATATGCTGTGCTTCTTGCAAACAGATGAGTTGGAAACTGCAGTCAAATGTAAATTCTTGTATAGAGTTAAAAGAGTAACAGATGGCTCTTACTTGTATACTCAATGATAATACATTTTCATGGTTTTCCTTTCTCCCCATACCCCTTCCCAACCTTTTTAGAATTTATAGGTATAAGTTGTTCCATTTAATACAGATCAATATCCTGAGATTGGAAAAGTTACTTTTTAAGATTACAATTCCCAGAATGTCCAGCAGTTCGGCTGGCTGGGGATACAAGTGATTTTTCTAAGCCATGTCCATGTCACCCAGTCTGTTCATGGAAGTCTATGGATCAGGTCATCATAATGCCTGCAGATTTATATCTGACCACAGTCAAGATGATGACTGGACTACCCTCCTCATTGCAGTGACAATAAATCTGCTGATGTTTTAGCATCTGTTTAAAATTATTTTTTTAATCAACTGTTTGTTTATTAATAGTAATAGCAAGTACATTCTATACCACTTATCAGTGCATTTAAGCACCCCTAAGTGGTTCATAGAATCATAGAATAATCGTAGAATCATAGAATAATAAAGTTGGAAGAGACCGCAAGGGCCATCCAGTCCAACCCCCTGCCATGCAGGAAATCCAAATCAAAGCATCCTTGACAGATGGCCATCCAGCCTCTGTTTAAAGACCTCCAAGGAGGGAGATTCCATTATACTCTGAGGGAGTTTGTTCCACTGTCAGACAGCCCTTACTGTCAGGAAGTTCTTCCTAATGTTGAGGTGGAATCCCTTTTGCTGTAGCTTGCATCCATTGTTCCGGCTCCTGTTCTCTGGAGCAGCAGAAAACAAGCTTGCTCCCTCCTCAATATGACATACCTTCAAATATTTAAACAGGGCTATCATATCACCTCTTAACCTTCTCTTCTCCAGGCTAAACATCCCCAGCTCCCTCAGTCGTTCCTCATAGGGCATGGCTTCCAGATCCTTCACCATTTTAGTCGCTCTCCTTTGGACACGCTTCAGTTTCTCAATGTCCTTTTTGAATTGTAGTGCCCAGAATTGGACACAATATTCCAGGTGGGGCCTGACCAGAGCAGAATATAGTGGCACTATTACTTCCTTTGATCTAGACACTATACTTTTATTGATGCAGCCTAAAATTGCATTGGCCTTTTTAGCTGCTGCGTTGCACTGTTGACTCATGTTCAACTTGTGGTCTACTTGGACTCCCAGATCCCTTTCATATGTAGTTTCATTCAGCCAGGTGTCGCCCATCCTATATCTGTGCATTTCATTTTTCTGCCCTAAGTGCACTACCTTACATTTTTCCGTGTTGAATTTCATTTTGTTAGCTTTGGCCCAACTTTCTAGTCTATTCAGGCCATCTTGAATTTTGATCCTGACCTCTGGGGTATTAGCTACTCCTCCTAGTTTGGTGTCATCTGCAAATTTGATAAGTATGCCTCCAATTTTGTCCTCCAAGCGATAAAGATGTTGGATACCAATAGGTGTGTGTAAGCTAATTGCCCCCAAAAATCTGGGTACTCATTTTAGCAACCGTGGAAGGATGCAAGCATGAATTGAGCTTGAGCCCTTGGCTGGTATTGAATTCTCAACCTTGTGGTTTGTGAGTGAGTGGCTGCATTACAGGCCTTTAACCACTGCACCAAGTTTAGTGAGAGTTCTTGTTTTTCTTGTGGATTTCCATGTCAACTTAATTATTGTTTTAATGAATTTTGTGCACATTCCTGTATTTGGTTAATGAAAAATAGTAAGTAAATATTTTAAATAAATGAAAGCACCACATGATTTGTGGACTAAATAAATGTTATATACTAGAGTACTATTTATTGAAGTAAATCATGTAATCATAAAACAGACCATTTTTTTAAAAAAAAAAGCCATTTACCTTTCAGCTATGCAGCTGCTTCTCTTTCTTCCTTAAGTATGCATTTTTGATTGCAATTGTGAAAATTACTATATCCAGCAAACTGTCAGCTGAGCATTTTTTTCTGAATAATTGCAGAAGCTTGTGTTAAAGCAGAGCTTGAAAAAGTTACTTTTTTGCCCTATAATTCCCAGCTATCATGACCAGTGCTGATGGCGGGATTCTGAGACTTTGAGACCCGCAAAATAACTTTTCTGTGCTCTGTGTTAAATGATAGCAATTTAAAGCAGTGGTGGTGCCAGAATGGATAAGAACCTGGTAAGATACACCTCCTGAGATGTACTCCACAACCAATTTTTTTCTAATGTAGATGGGAAATTGTCCCCCCCCCCGGGGGGAGCATCTCATAGTAATACAATATGTTAATTTCAAAACAGAAAACTCAAAATGTGTCAGTGATAATTTATTGCTAAATTACGTTATAATTGAAAGCAATCCACACTAACAATAAGTAAAGTGTCACCTGTATTGTAGCAACTTGGGTTGATTTGCTGGTCACTAAGAAGCACTATAGGGATGTGGTGGCTTAGTGGTTAAGATGCCAGTTCTGATAATTGGATGGTTGGCAGTTTGAGGTCCAGGTGCCGCATGATGGGGTGAGCTTCTGTCACTAGTCCCAGCTTCTGCTAATATAGCAGTTTGAAAGCAAGTAAATGCAAGTAGATAAATAGGTACCACTTCAGTGGGAAGCTAACAGCATTTGGTGCAGTCATGCAGGCCACATGACCACCGGAGTCATCTTCGTCTGAATGCTGGCTCTTCGGCTTAGAAACAAAGATGAGCACTTCCCCCTACAGTCAGTTGCGGCTAGACATTCATATCAAGAAACTACCTTTACTTTTAAGAAGTACTAGTAGCTAAACTTGCATCATGATCTCCAGCTCTTTTGGATATGAAAAATGCCACCAACGAGAGGCATGACTGGTTTATAGATCTGGGCTAGTGGCATTACCTTAGGAAGAGACAGTAGATCAGTGATAAAATATAATGCTTTTCATTTAGAACCTCTCAAGGTGTCTGGTGTTGGCATTTGGTCTAATCCATGATGTTCTTGTCAACAGTTTACCAGCAACATGGATGGCTTTAGATTAGGGAAATCCAATTTATTAAAATGAAAAAGAACTTTTATAACCATCTTCTAGGATCATAGGCCCATTAGAGTTGGTAAAATTACTTTTTTGGCACTGTAACGCACAGAATTCCTCAGCTATGTGACAGTTTTCCTCCAAAATTTCATGAGGATACACCTTGAAACTACAGAAGTAAAAAAAAAGGAGGAAAAAAGGAAAGAAAAGAAAAAGAAAGAAAGACACACAGAAAAAAAAAAGGCAGAAAGAAAAGGAAGGAAGGAAGGAAGGAAGGAAACAGTTCTTCTTGGACAGTAGAATGGGGTCTATTTATGTCCCCAAATTATCCTGTTGCACAATAAACCTTGCACTGCTATTTCTGGGTTGGGAAGTGCTGTTTCCTAATTCCTGCAGGATGTCCCAGAATAGATGGCCTATTTTTGAACTGAACAACTTCTTTTGCAAAAATGGAGTTTGAAGGAATCCTGCTGTTGCCTTCAGCCCTCCTGTTGGTGGGTTTCTTAATAGTCTTGGGATTTTTGAAGCCAGTAGCATAACATCCATATTTTGTCCTCTTGGCAGAAACACAGTCAGGTCACGGCAGTCTCTTCACTGAGGGATATTGACTCCTAATTGATTCCAGAGACTGTTGAGCAGGAATGTGTTCTATCTCACTATTTTCCCTCCAGGGTTTCGGGCTTACAAGTAGGTAGGTCAGTTTTGATAGGCTCCCAGGCTTCTTCACCTATTAATAAGATGGTGGGGGAGAAACTGCTGGTCACCTTGCCACCAGTTTCTCTGTAGCAATTTACAAGCTACGATTCAGCAGCTAGGACTGACAAGCTTAGAAGAATTTGAACAAACAATCCCAGAGGGAACCCTGTATGGTACTTAGGTAGGAAATGGTATTTAAGCACATGTTGAGTTTTTTCCCTCACATAAATGTCTTCTGTTTCAAGTAGTGTCATTTCTATAATAGATCAATTCTAAAATTAGAATTAGCCCCCAATTCCTATATATGCAGTGACATGACATGATCTGCCTTCACCCTCCTAGGAAGATCATTTCATGATGATATAAATAATTTGAACACTGATGGGCAATTGTAAGAGGTTCATAAAGGCAATCTGTTAAAATTTGTTGGGAGAATGATAATTTCAATGTTTATATATAGTACAAGGCTTAGGGCATGCTGCATGCTGCTATGTGCAATTCAGCATGCTGCTATGTGCAAATATTTGATGTTGGCAACATAGCTGTGACATTGACAAAGGATAATATACTGACAGCTGAAACTTCTCTTCTTTATAAAATCTTGGAACATTTGGGTGCTTGGACTTAGCTGTTCTGATATTTTGCATTGGAACTTGGAAATAATACATGAAGGTGGTTGGTACCATTGTACATATTGGGATCTGCAGTTTAAAATATATAGGTGCCAAACTAATTGGGCAGGAAATAACTTCCCTGGTTTCCTATCAAATTCCTCTCGATTGCTGATCGCTATCTAGTAGAAACATGTGTTAGATGACACAAATGGGACAATTGTTATGACTGCTGTTAAAGATAGATAGAAAATAAATCAACTCCAGTGGACAGTATATTCTCCACATTTAAAAAATGCAGTTTTAGTGTTGCTGGAGGACTGCTGAAACCTTGTAAGTTCTATTGATTATCTCTCCAACACTATTCAAATATATATTTGTTTTAGAAAATGACTCATTCCTCTATATTTTAAGCCTCCAAGAGAAACAGCAACTATGATACTATCGTACCAGCATTCTTTTTTTATGACTACAGTGAGATTATGCTTGGTGGCTTTAATATGACCTCTGCTTCTGACCTCGTCTTTAGCTTTTCTTTAAGTCTTAATGGCCAAATGTCTTATTTTCTGAATCATCAAAATTCCATATGTTTGTACTGACCTAGATTTTTCTGGCAGTGCCAATAGCTGGGTGAGCTAAGCTGTTCTCTGTTAAAGCCCCGAAAGATAAGCTTTTTTTTTTTTAATTCCTTCTAGACATTTTTGTCATGGGGTCAAAATCAGGTGACTTAACAAGTGTTTTGTTTTCTTTTTTCATCAGGGTGCCAAATTCTCATCCCAAATCAATTCACTTTCTTTCTTTCTTTCTTTCTTTCTTTCTTTCCTTCTTTCTTTCTTTTTTAAGTAGAAGAGGCTTCTCAGATTGCTTTTCAAAGGTAACTGCTGGGCTTTCAATGTAAGTACATGGAGATGTGGAGATTTGCAGGATAGAAGTGCTTTTCCTGAGGATTGAACTGTGTTGCAAGAGATTCAAAAGGCATGGAGCAATTCCTTGTGGTTGCTGGAATTGTCATTTTGGCCTGTTACAGACTGCCAAAATAAAGCTGCTTCGGGTCTCTTTGGAGGTATGCTATTTAAATGATGCATGCATCCTAAGAATCCGGAAACTGCACCAAAGCTGCACTCCAGTGCTTAGGAATGGAGTGTGGCTTTGGTGCGACCTTCGGACTCTTAGGACCCATGCATCATTTAAATAGCATACCACCAAAGCAGCTTTATTTTGGCAGTCTGTAACAGGCCTCTGTCAGTGCTAACATTTGACAAAAACCAAAGTGGAAGACTGAGCATGTTCTTGTTTGATCAGAAATGAGTGCTCCTAAGCTGGAGGAAGGCAACCTAGTTGTTTTGGATGGCAGTTCTCATAAACCTCAGGTTAATGGTCAGCAGTGATGATCGTTGTTCAAAAAATCTGGAGGTTCCCCACCAGTATTCCTACTTCTTTCCCAATCCCAATAAGGGATGAGAGACATCACCAGTTGTCTATGTCTAGAATAGATCTTGTTCAGCAAGGATCCCTCCTCAGATTATCACTACACTGTAGTGTACAGACACTACAATTTACCCAAAGCTGTTTAAGCAAGGGCAGTTAAATGGTGTTAGTGCCTGTGTGCTGTAGCAGTAACAGTGTTGGCCTGCATGCTGGAAAGGTGGGTTCAGCTATCTCTTCATTGGTTGGAGTTGAGCAACCCACCATCATCCAATGAATTCAAGCTAGTTTCTCCTACAGCAGGTAGAATATAAATACACCACTGTAGGGGTGCAGATCTTAGAACAAATCAAGTGTGAACTGTCACTAGAAAGGAAGGTGAAGTGAGGCTGTCATACTGGGTATATCATGAGATGATATGAGTCAATGGAAGAGCTGTTAATGTTTGATAAGGAGGAAGGCGGCAGCAAAAGCAGAGACTGCAGTATAGTTAAATGGATTCAAGCAAGGAAGCCATGGCCCTGAGTTTACAAGACAGTAGGGCCGTTGATGATTGGGTATCTTGGGAGTCTCTCATTCATAGGGTCACCATCAGTCAAAGTCAACTTGATGGCAAACAACATCAACAACAAACAACAAGAGGTGGGGAAACTGTCATCTACTAGTTGCAGTTGAACTCCAACTGTCGTCATTCCCAGCCAGCACTTCCAGTTGGCAGAGATGATTAAGCTTTTAATCCAACAATATTTTGAAGGCCATATGTTCACTGTTCTTAAAACTTGGTTTAGTCATCATTCAGACTGCAGTAATAATAATGGCAATGAAACTTATTTGTTATCAAGAAAAAGAACAAGAATCTTATACACTAAAATAGGAACTGGGAGCCTGATTCCACCCAGCTATTTTGGATTCTGTTTCTTCTTAACTTTTACCATTGCCTATAGTGACTGGGACTTGATGGGATTTGCAACCCCATACCAGACCTTGGAAAAATAGTGTTTTCCAGGATCTGTACAGATTATATGGAAGGCACCATGTTGCTGGTTCCTGGACTAAAAAGATTCATAGAAAGATACTGACCCTTGTTCTCACCACACTTCAGATGCTAGCTTAATATGTGGTCTGTATTGAACCCAGTATTTTTCAGAAAAATGTTGATTGTAAATGCATTTGCATTTGTTATTTTTGGTTCTGCTCTTACTCAAAACTTGCAAGAGGAACTATTATGCAGATTTTCATGTGGAACCCACTAATTGGTTTACTGAATATATTTTCCTCCCTTTCCATTGAAGATTTTCTATTCTGCTACATATCATGTCTGTAGGCATGTGCTGTCAAGCTACCTGTCACCTTAAGGCAAGCCCATGGATTTCATAGGCTTTTCTTAGGCAAGAAGTTGTCAAGACTGGGTTTGCCAGTTCCTTCCAAGAAAATCCTGTCATAGGTTCACCTTAGGGTCAGCATTAGTTGAAAATAACTTGAGGGCACACAGTAACAACAACAAAAACATACTTGGAACGATCCAATTTGTAGCATTAGCAGAAATCATTGTGAGTTGACCTCAGTCCTTGTAATTTCATGTGATTTCTTAATCTTGCCCTTTTCCTTAGCAAAATATCTGAAGCCACTCTGTGGAGTTCCCCTGCTCTGGTTACTTAGGCAATGTGTTATTTGAAACTCTTTGCCCTGAGAGTTTAGGGTGTCTTCCACTTTATCTGCTTTCCACCACCGACAGGATACATTTCTCTTTTAACAGGTATTGGACTCTGTGTTTAATTTGTTTCACTGACTGTGGTTCTTTGTGTTTATGTCTCTATTGCTGCTTTTTGCATTTTGTAAATAAGTTTGATGATCACTTTATTGCTTTTATGTTTTTTTATATTGAATATGCCACTTGTATATTGAGTAAGCTAACTATTGTTTTTTTAAGATGGCAAATGTTGGGTGTCAGTTGCTCAGATAAATATGCCTTATGGTTTGTTGACTGTTATAAAGGCTTGGCTGACAGACTGACACAGATAAATATAAATAAAGAAATAATGGCACAGGAAGCCCCAGATACTTTATTTCTTTATGCTTCAGTGACCTGAACAGTCACTGAGTGGAACCTGCTGGGCCTTGTAGATTAAAAAGCTGTGCAGTCCCTAAGTTACTCTTAAACTGTAGGCAAATAGCTGGCTCTTCGTAACCCACATGCAAGGACAGAGCTTTGAATTAAAGTGACTGGCTACTGCTTTTCCTCTTTTATTCTATTTAACCTTGACAAGCCAAAGGTTTAAAAACTGTTCTATCAGTCAAGAAACTTTTTACCAAGTGTGTTGGTCATGTGAATATGCCAAGACATATTTGATAAAAATACATGACACAATATCCAAAATATTAAAGACAAATATAGAAATGAAACCAGAACTTTACCTATTAAACATAACAGATAACAACACAGAAGTGCAACATAAGAAAATGTTATTATACATGATCACTACAGCAAGGATTATCTATGCAAAGAACTGGAAAACTAAATTTATACTAACATTTGATGATTGATTAAATTGTTGGATATGATGCAAATGAATAAATTAATGATAGTTATTAAAGGAAACTGACATAAGAAATATGAAGAACAATGGAAGCATTAATACATTACTGGAAAGAGACATGGGGTGACAAGATTATAATATATTGAAAACTTAATTAATTTATGGTTGAAAACTTTGGTTAATTAATTTATGGTTAATTTATGGTTTAGAAATAACCATTGTTATACTTAAGTGTCTTTTTATTTTTTTAAAGAAAAACAGTTTCTTGACTATTATTGTTAAAGTGCTAAATATATGTTCTTCTGTAATAAGAAATAAGCAAGAAAAATTACAAAATGAAGTAGAGATGTTTTATAAGGTACATAGAAGGAGGTTTGATTTATACAACTTAGCAGAAAATCATTGCTTAGTTGTGGGGAAAGTAAATGGAAGGTTGGAACAGTGTATATATTCTTTATTCCATATGATTTTTAAAAGAAAAATGGAATTTATTGGAAGGCTGTAAGAGATTCTATAAATAACATACAGATGGTTGGAAGATGTACAAATGACTATAAATAAAAATAATTTAAAAATAAAATTAAAAAATGTTCTACGAAAATAGAATCACTCCATCCATATTTTAAGAAACTTATGCCAATCTTTTGAGACTTTTTGAAGGCCCACACTGGTGCCTACTTGTAGAAACCTTCTCTGAATAAACTTTGCCAATAAAACCCTATGAGAAGGTTGCCATAAGCTGAAGGTGGCTTGAAGGCAAAACAGCTATAACAAACCTACTTGTTGATCAGGGGTTGGAACTGTGCAGCTCTCCAGAAGCTGATGGACTGCATTTCCTATCAGCTCTAACCAGCATAGTGTGGGTGAAGAATGCTGGGCATTGGGGTCTAACAACTTCTTGAAGGCTTCACAGTCTCAACTCCCATTACACAAATAGCTTGGTGAACATGCTTGGCATTCTTAATCTTCTTCTGATTTCCTGGCTGCAGTCTTCATTTCTATCCATGTTTGATCTTAGGTATGAGAATTCTTTTACTATTTCTATATTGTTTAATTCAAATTTGTGTCAGTTCTCTGTTTTCGTTATTTTGGTTTTCTTTATGTTCAACAATAAGCCTGCCGTTCCACTTTCCTCCTTGATCTTCCTTAACAGTTGTTCCAAGTCTATCATGTTTTCAGCTAGTAGTATGGTGTCGTCTGTGTATCTTAGATTGTTGATATTCCTTCCTCCTATTTCACTTCTCCTTCTTCTGCATCCAAGCCTGCTTTCCTTACAATATGTTCTGTATATAAGTTGAACGAATAGGGTGGTAAGATGCAGCCTTGTCTGACTCCTTTGCCAATTGGGAACCATTCTGTTTCTCCATGTTCTGTTCTGAGTAGCCTCTTGTCCTGAGTACAGATTCCGCATCAAGACTATCAAAGGTGTTGGCACTCCCATGCCTTTAAGTGTGTTCCATAGCCTTTCATGATCTATGCAGTCAAAGTCTTTGCTGTACTCTATAAAGCACATTCTGATTTTCTTTTGGTGCACCCTGGTGAGCTCCATTATCCATCGTATGTTAGCAATGTGGTTCCTAGTGCCTCTTTCTTTCCTGAACTATGCTTGGACCTCTGGTATCCCCATGTATAGTTGGAATCTATGTTGTAGAATTTTGAGCATATTTTTGCTTGCATGAAATATTAGTGCTATGGTCCTATAGTTGCTGCAGTCTTTTGTGCCTCCTTTTTTGTGGATGGCCTTTGTTTAGTTGGCCATCATTTTGTTTTCCATATTTCTTGACACATGTTAGTTAGCACTATAGTTGACTCTGTCAATGTGGATTGCAGCAGTTCAACTGGCATATCATTTTTTCCTGGTGACTTGTTTTTTTGCCATTTTTTAATATATATAGAAAATTTCATTGAACTTTAAAACAAATATAACAGGATATCATATCAACAGTTTGACACAAAAATCACAGTATAATTCTATCCTGTCTCCCCCCCCCCCGTCAGGTGTTGTCAGGTGTTGGGAAACAGCAGAAGATCAATATCCCCCCCCCCAAAAAAAAAGATCTATACAGCTACTGTTCCCAGTTCCTCATTTTTTTTGCCATTTCTCTTATTCAGCTTCCACCTTAATTTTTAGAATTTAGAGTTCATCTTCATATGGCTCTTCATTCCATGTGTCCTTAAATTTTGTCATCTCTTTTATATCACTCTTCTATGTATTGCATTTAACGTCTTTTTATTCCTTCCTGGTCTTGAATAGTTTTATTTTTATTGTCATGGAGCATCCCAGTCCTTCGTTTGAACTTTCCTTTCATTCCTCTAGTACATTTTTAAACATGCATTTTAATTGATTATTATTATTATTATTATTATTATTATTATTATTATTATTTTGTATATCAATTGGGGAGATAATTCCAGAATAGTTTTAAAATACCTAGAACATAATTCCTTTTTCTTTTTTTTAAAAAAAAGTGGCTGTTGAGCGTGTTTATTTCTAAAGTTTTCTGGATTTTGTTATGAGCAAAGCCTCTTCTCCATTGATGTTTTGGCCTTCATGATAATAGCAGTAGCTAATTGCTATTTTTTGTATTCAAAGAAGAAGAAGAAAGTGTTGGTAACTAGGCAACTCCTAACAGATGGGAGTAGTGAGATGACAAAGCTTTAGAATATTCAAATTCTGTCTTGTGTAATATAATAAAAGAATAAAGGGGGAGTAATTTCTCCATTCCTGTTTAGATAAGGTGAATAAGATAGGATGCCTGAATGGAAGAACTACCAGCTGCTTGACCAGAGGCTGAAAAACATCTATTAAACCCATATACCCTGTCTGTCTAATATTTAGCAGAAGGATGACTTTGGAATCATTCTGGCATTATGCTTCATTTTTAATCACTGGAATAAGATATTTTCAATGAGGACACTGGCTCAGATCCTGTTAATAGCACTATGTTCAGTTTCATGGAACAGAGATTTTGTATTTCTCTCCCACAACTGTCAGGGGCCCTTTCACACTAGGGAATTATACCACTGCAATTCCATTTTAACTGCCGCTGATCCATCGACCTTTTTATTTACGCAGGCTTTTAATGTATAAGCAAGAGAGGTTCTTATTGGGTTGTTTTATTTATCTTCTCTATTGTTTAACTTATGTATGAATCCCAATATAGACCAGTCTCCTGTGTTTTCTTCGGAGTATAGAATTGGTATCTATGGTCTAAATCCAGTGTTGATCCCAAGTAGAATAAACCCACTTAAATCAATGGGAATTATGTAGGTGATGACTAACAAATTCTGATCATTTCATTGGTCTGGCTGGGATTAACGTTGGATTTTGCTCTATATCTTTAAAGCAGTGATCCCAAAACTTGGATCCCAGAGGTTTGTGAGCTTCAGCTCCCAGAGGCCCAAGCCAGCTTAGTTAGTGATTATGCTTTCTGGTAGCTGTAGCCCAACAGCATTGATGGGCAGAGAGCTTGACACCACTGCTTTAAAATAATGTCTAGATTAAACGTTGGTCAATTTTTAGACTCAGATTTCCACTACCGGTGCTAGCATAGCATTTCAATATAGGATGTTTCCAGTAAATATTTGAATTGCAATGCAACATGTTACATTAATTTAAAAAATGTTTTTGAGATGATTAGCTATCTGCTTGTTGAGATGGTCATTGGATGGCAACTCTTATTGGTAGTGGCCATATTTTATTGCTGAATATATCTCCTTCATTATTTTAGATTTTTAAGTGTCTTCTGACTCCTTTTCTTGGGCCATCTCCACTTTCAACGTGTATAATTAGGGTAACTGCCACTGAAACGTGTGTGCCTGCCTCTGTAAATCTGGCTTTGTTTTTACTGGTAACAGTTGTGAGGACTAATGAGCACCTGCAGTTTTGAAATCCATGGCATTAGTCAATATGTTACCTCAGGGCTAGTGCTGCTGAGCCTTTCAGTTTTCATTTTCCTTTGTGCCAAATGATGCTCTCTTCAGACATCTCTGAGTAAATAGGCCATTATCCTCTGGAAATCGCCCACTGAAACCTGTCTGAACTGAAGATGGGCAGCAAAGAGCAGGGAAGCTTTTCACTTTATTTCTATTGTCTACAATATCTCCCTGTTTGTAGAGGAGATTTGATTTGCTTTTCTTTGAGACCTGGCGCATCTCCCTGTTTCTGTCTCTAGGAACACTGGCTCCTGCAGCACAGAATTCACCTGGAGACCCTTGATGAAGTCTTCTGCTGTCATAAGGGAGAAATAATATAGCATAAATGTCTCGGCAGTCATTTGCCTCTGACTTCTCCCTGTAATGCATTCACATTTTGTCGAGACTGTGAAAATACAGTGGAACAAACTTGGCTAAAACAGAATAGAAATCAGCTAGAATAGCATGTCAGAAACAGGCGAAGATATGAAATGGGAAGTGACATACAGAAAACAGTGTAAACTATTTTATTGCTAATACCTCATAAATGGGTGCTTCTGTGAGTGATGTATCATGGCATTTATTCACAGCAGAGGGCGCTCTTGGAGCTCTGAAAAGAAATATTAAAACGAAATCATTCACAGGGGCTGTGGAGGCAAGCTGAACAGACTGTATTGGCATTGCTTTTGTCTGACACTAGAAAATCTGCATAGAAACGCTAAGCTACATTGTGATTTTCTTTATTTTTTAAAATCTTTGGCATTAGAGGAAATTCCCCTCCCCCCCGAACGTGATTACTGGAGAACACTTATGTTTACAACTATTACATTTTAATAGTGAAAAGTAGTAGACATATCAGAAGATGTGTGTTGGTTTTATGTTTTCTGATCTTCACTGTGTTGTGGTATCGAAACAGTGTTCTTGTCTTATGTTGCAAAGCATATTCTAAGCCGGGGCTGGCAATTTGTGGTGTCATCACAGTGTTCACAACCAGTAGGTATGCTGGCTAAAGGCAGATAGAAGTTACAAAATCTGGAGGGACACGACTTTGACCTCTACTGTTTTAAGGAAAAGCCTGATCCTGGCCACTAGTTGCCATAAGACATGAAACACATTGACTAGCTTCTGGTGAAATGTGTATAGTAGATGACCATGTTCCTTTTGTAATATTTCTCAGTAAAATTAAGCATGAATTATGTGAACATGATGAGAGCTGTAGTGGCTTGAGGTTGGACTTTGACTCTGGAAATTAGAGTTTGATTTCTGCTCAGCCACAGAAAGCCACTGGATGTCACACACTCTTAGCCCCAGAAATCTCCATTATAGGTTCACCTTAGGGTCACCATAAGTCAGAAATGACTTAAAGACACACAACAACAACAACAATGTTATAGAAAATGTAATTCACATATTGTTTTGTTTTTAGTGTCTTTTGAGAAGTCCAGAGATCCTCTTCTTGCAGCATATCCTATACACTGTTTTTGGCTAACCTGTAGGCTTGTATCCATGGTATGGGCCTGTATCCATGGTCTAAAAGGCCTGTGCTCCTCCTGGCCTCGTGCCATCCTCTCTGGATGATGCAAGCTATTAGCTTTGGGCAGGGATATGGCAGACTGGATATGAATCGGGTGGATCCTGTCCAGTTTTGGTCCAAATGGGTCTTAACGTGGTCTAAAAAAACTGACTGGCTGCTGTGGAATTTCTAGGAAACTGCTGTGACAGCTAGTAGACTGGATGGCCCTGCATGCCCCATATCTGCCTCACCATTGTGCCTGCTGAGAAGACCCCCATCACAACCTCTGATGGCAGATGGGGCATCACCATGTGGGTGTAGCCAGTCACCCTGTTTCCACCCTGACAGGTTACATTTGGTGTCTTCTTAGCAGGTGTGATGGCAAGGCAGTTATGGGACATACAGCAGCAGTGGGTTCATGGCATAGTGGCAGTGAGGTGTGCCTGTCACCATGCTATCCCAGGGAGTAACCCAGGTCAGGACCTGGATGCCGGAAAGCACAGGTCTGACCCCTGCTATTTTGCCCATCTGCTTAAGGCCTGAAAACATGTTTGCCTCAGATTCTTTAGATTTCTTTAGGCAGCTTTGATTGAAGAAAAGCCATAAACTACAGCGTTTGATGTACTTTGGTGGTGGCAGGAACATGCCAAGAAATTGACTGGGAGGCTGACTAGGAAGTTGAACACTACAGGTTATCAGGTCCTGCTTCCCCTTCCCCTTCTAAGGCTAGCTCAGTCTGCCAATAACAGCTGCTGTGCAAGTCATGGGAGTTGTTGTTTTTAGCTTTCTACTAAGGAAGAAAATCTTAGACTTATAAATGTGTAGGCAGAGCTTGAAAGTTTACATGTTAAAGGTAATTGGTTCCCATTACTCACCATGGAGTTTGAAAAGGAATTTTTGTTGTTACTTGTTAAAAACTGAAAAGTAGCTTCCTGTCCCATTATTTCTCCATTACTTTTACTATTTTTCTTTTGAAGAAAAAATAAATCTAGAATGGGTCGGAATGGCCTAAATCTTGAAAAAAAAATCATGTCAATGTATCTCTAAAATGCTTCATATGGTTTCTTAAAGGTCTTTTAAAAAGTAACTGGGAAATGTTGCTTGTTCCACAGGAGAGTTACTTCATTGTGTTTTTATTTGTTTCCGCGTATTGTGTTATTTTGATATTGTAACATCATGACATCCTCCTTCCCCAAAAAAGAGAACTTACTACAGGTTACTGTCGTAAAAACTCTACCTTGCTACAGCTAACTATATTGCTTGTAGCCTGTCCCTTCCAATCTCTTGTATGTAGTGCTGAATTTCCATTAAGCAGTTTGTACCTTAGCAAGTCAGATGCAATCTATCTAAATTGGTCCAAGTGAGGACGGAACCACCCTTGGCATGCCCTGTTTCAGAATGGCCAGGGAACACTTCAAATAGGATCTGGAATTCAGACCTGCCTTATGATAGGCATTAAAAAAAATTAGGGAATCAGGATGGACAAGGGGACAGATGTTTGCTGCCATTGGGCTCCTTGAATAGTCTTACTGAATACCTGTACGCCATTCAAGCAGAGTTAGAAAATGCAGTGCTTTTTGCATGGTATGGGCTACAACTGCCACAATCAAAGCTGGTGGGGAGTGCTGGGAGTTGTAGTATAAGACATCTGGCTTACCTGTCCCCCTCCTAGAGACAGGAGGGGGACAGGTCCAAATGGTTAAAAAAATGGTCCAAATGGTTAAAAAAATTGGTTTGTCAGGTGTTGGGAAAAATCCTGATGAGGAGAATTCTGAGCATGCAAACTGGTTTTGAATGTCTTCTGTATGAAAAATGCACATGGGGTTTTGTGGGTGCAGCAGATGGCATTTTCTGTGCTGAAAAGAGGTTCTTAGCACAGATAATAGTATTTTCTGTACAGAAAACATTGCTTTCTCTTTAGGATCTCTGTGCCATATTCTGTGTAGAAAACGCCCACACTTACTTACTCTTTCTTTCTTTCTTTCTTTCTTTCTTTTCTCTCTCTCTTTTTTGCACAGAATATGTCCCACACTTTGAATATTCTTTGAAAATGTGTGTGTGTGTGTGTGTGTGTGTGTGTGTGTGTGTGTGTGTGTGTATACCTTTCTCATAGCAAGGAGGAAAATGGTTATTTTTTTAAAATAAATCTCTCTCTCTATATATGTTCCTACCACTGAAAATCTATGAAGATTTGCATCCCTAGGTTGAACTATAATTTCCACATCCCTTAGCAGAAAACAACACAGGCAATATCATTTGAAGGAGGAGAGGTCCACTAGGCTTCTCCTGAGTTGCCGGAGTCTTCCAGTGGTGACTAGCCCACACTCCTTTTCTAAGAAGATCATCCTTTTTGTACCTGAGCAACTATCATATTGAGCATATTTGATGACTATAAATTGTATGTGTGTGTGTGTCTTCAAGTCACCTGTTGACTTATGGGGACCTCATGCATTTCATAGGATTTTCTTAGGCAAGGAATACTCACAGTCCCTTCCTTTGAAATATAGCCTATATCACCTAGTATTCATTGGCAATCTGCCATCTAAGTAGTAACCAGACCTGACTCTGTTTAGTTTTCAAGATCAGATGGGATCTGGTGCCATTGGGATATTTAGGCTTGAGAATAAATCACTGCAGTCCAAATCACAGTTCCTAAATATTGCCTTTTATATCTGCTTCCATATCAGGAGATAGTGCTTTAGTGCTATCTTGGAATGGATTTTTACGACTGGTATATTTCCTCTTCAGAAGAAAAGACAGATGTTATTGGACTGCCAGACCCAGAAATCTAAGTCAGGATAGTCAATGGCAAGGAATGTTGGGTGTTGCAGTCCAACAATACCTGGAGAGCTGCATGATTCCCACCAAGCAGCAGCTGACTGGTTTGCTTCTATTCAGTGAAAGCACTTGGTCTAGTTTTTCCTTCCAGATACAGTATGCTCTAATTCATTTGGGGCTTATCACTAGGGAAAAATATTTGAGCACATCTCTTTCTGGTATTTTTAATATGAAACAGCTGTTCTTCTGAAACAGTTACTTTAAAACACAAAAAGGAAAGACAAAAAAGTCAATCATAGAAATATGTGGGCATGTGTTGAAATTTCCCCCTCCCCTTTGCTTTGACAGAAAGGTTCAGAGCTAATGTTGAAATATTGGATGTGTCTTGCAAAGTGTCGGCACCTTCATTTATAATTCTGTCAGCTATTTATGCCAGCCACTAATGACTGGAGAAGAGGCAGCATTTTGTTACTGGGTGGAAAAAAGCCTAAATTATGTTCCAGACAGGTTGACACTGATGCCCCAAAGTAGAGGTTTGCAAGATAATTCCTAATCTCAGTAGAAAAGAAGTGTCAAATTCAATTTCACTGAGGGACTGATTGAAATTTGCCTTTTATCTGCAGAAGTCCACTGAAGGAGGAAAATGTCTTGACTTCCCCACAAGTGTTTCCACTGTTACAATCTGTGTTAGCAGTTTTGGGATACTTTTGATCAAATCACAACTGATTTTTTCATCTTTTCCACTTTATATCCACTTGCACAGTGATAGCATTGGCAAGTGGAGTGCACTGCTGTGAAATGGAGTTAGCCCATATCGTGTTGTGTGTCTTCAAGTCTTTTCCAACTTATGGTGACCCTAAGGCAATCCTTGGAAAGATTTGATCAAAGGGGGTTTGCCCTTCTTTTTTTCTAAGGCTGAGAGTGTGTGACTTACCCAGGTTCACCCAGTGAGTTTCCATGGCTTTGTGGGGACTCAAACCCTGATCTCCCAAGTCCTAGTCCAACACTCAAACCACTATACCATGTTGGCTCTCTCAGCCTATATGTACTCAAAATAAAGTTAAGGAGAAGTAGGAAAGTACCCTGTAATGAAGCATATGACAACTCTTCTCAAAGAATCTCTTGGATTTCCTGAATCTGCTGCTTAGAGAACATAGCACTGAGATTTTTGAAAATCCACATTTCTTTATTGAAAGAGGATTGGTTTTCTGCCAGCCAATCAGAGCTTTGAATCCTTGCCTGGCCATGGAAACCCATTGGGTTACACTTTCTAAGTCTCAGAGGAAAGTAAAAGCAAACCCCTCTCTGAAAAAATCTACTGTAGCCAAGAAAAGACACATAAAAAGTGGAACCATTTTAGGAGCTGAATTGCCACTCATAGATACTTCTAGGAGAAAGACTTCATCCTTTACTTCTAAGGCCAGAAAAAGGATAGTCTGTGGAGTCCGGTGAGGTTGAAGACCACAAAACAGCCTTGGGGAGTTGTATGTGCTTTATCACCTTCTTTCAGGCTTAAAAAAAGCCATTAGGTTTGGTATGCTTCATATACCCCATAGAGGTGTCTGGCAAGAGAAGGGAAGTTACACAACTAATAGCAATAGCAAGTACATTTCTATACCGCTTATCAGTGCACTTAAGCATTCCCTAAGCAGTTTACAAAGTGTAAGCTAATTGCCCCCAACAATCTGGATACTCATTTTAGCGACCTTGGAAGGATGCAAGCCTGAGTCGAGCTTGAGCCCTTTCGCTGGTATTGAACTCTCAGCCTTATGGTTTGTGAATGAGTGGCTGCAGTACAAGCATTTAATCATTGTACTACCAGGGCTCCTGGTGGCAAAAACTAACAGGAGGGCAAAAGGGAAATAATATACATTCACATCCAATCAAAAAGACAATTTAGAGCCATGGTGGCAAAGCCATTTTTTGGGTCATGCAGAGGGTGGGGAAGAGGAAGAAGAGGCATGCACCTGTTCCTCCTCCTTCCTAGCCATCCTGGGGCTTCAGCTGCCTCTGGAGAGGCAGCAGAAGGCCCAGGAAGGTGTGGAGGCAGGAGGAAGAAAAGTTGCATGCCTGTTCCTCTTCCTTCCTATAGGCAGCTTAAGACCCAGAAGACCCTGGAAGTCCTGTCCCCCTCATTGAAATCCTCCCCCGGCAGCGGCTAACACATAGTATCAGGTGTTTTATTTTGGGCACTTGGTCCCTAAAAGGTTCACCACCACTGGTTTAGAGTTTAACCTTGGGAAAAGTGAAGGTTATCTAAGATGGTAAATACACACACACGCACACAGGTAAAGGTTTCCCCTTTGACAATGTTGTCTAGTCATGTCTGACTGTAGGAAGCAGTGTTCATCTCTGTTATTAAGCTGAAGAGCCAGCGTTGTCAAACACGACTCCATAGTTATGTGGCCAGCATGACTGCATGGAACATTGTTGCCTTCCCACTGAAGTGGTACCTATTTAGCTACTTGCACTTTTACATTCTTTCGAATTGCTAGGTTGACAGAAGCTGGGACTAGTGATGGGAGCTCACTCTGCCACTTGGTGTTTGGACCTCGAGCTGCTGACCTTGCAGTGATTAGCGTCAGTGTCTTAACTGCTAAGCCACCATATCCCTCCCCCCCCCACACACACGGGTATTGTGTTGGCCATACAGCAAAGTACAACAACATCCAAACCCCACAAAACAGTGATACTTGGTTGACCTAATAAAGGTTTCACTGTTTTGTGGATTGTGGATATTATTGTTCTTTAGTACCACCCTCCTTTGATATGGAAAAGAGCTTTTTAGATTGGGCCCCTCCCTGCAGGATGGTGAGTGGCAGTGGGCAGGCTGCTCTTTTTGCTCCTGAGCAGCAACATGGACGCTTCCACTGATTTGATGTATGACCTTGAGCAACTATTTCTCCGTAATATGCCCAACTGTGTGTGTGTTTTTTAAAGGAGACTCACTGTAGCATTACACTGGCATTGTGTGGGTTGATTAGTTAAATTTTGAACAGCATTTTGAATGGATAAAGTGCTATTATTCTGGAAGCTGAAATGTCAGTCAATTTTTTTCATACATATACAGAGAGGAGATTAAAATTAACCTTTGAAATCTGAAAACCACCTTGGTTACTGAATAGAATTTTTAGTATTTGGAGCTTTGTTCCACCCAGGATTGATTCAATTGGGATTTTTTTTAAAAGGGTTACTTAGCTTTGGCAGGAATAGCATAAATACAGGCTAATATTGGTAACAATTATGAATTACAAAGGTCCCATTCTATTGTGGCAGATGTATCAATGATGGTTTGACACCAGTGTCAGTTAGCTGAGCTCATTTTACATTGCCAAAAGATAAAGAGACTTTAAAATCCACAAAAATCTCCCTTTCTGTTAGATCTCTGTGTTAGCAGGGCCTGCTGAGCCTAAAGGGGGATGGAGAATGGGTGTCAGGATACGAGTCCCTCAAAATTCCTGCCAGGCTTGTTAGTCATTTAGATTTTGCCTGTTTTGTTTCATACTCATGGATGCTGGAATATGTCATGCTTTTGGTGGTGCTGGGTGGAAGGGAATGATTATCCTGGAGATGGCTAATGAGCAGATGTGAAGGGGAGGTAATGGTACTGGGAATTGCCAGGATCAGTTTTTGGGAATGCCTAGTACAAGAGAGAACAACGAGTCAATCTTGGAAGAAAATGTTTTGTTTGTATTACAAATGGGGTTTAAGCATGCAGAAATGTTTGAATGGCTTTGTGCTTTTATTATACAGTTTACTGTGTAACTAAATTGCCTCAGTTCTAACAGCATCGCCATGCTGTGAACTGCTTTGGCTTCTGATTAAAACTTGCTGTTTTTATGCTGAAGTTTGGGATTTCTGAGCTGAAGTCTGCCAGTATACAACAATTGGTGGCTTGCTAGGGGTTCTTAGTTTGCAAATTCCATGATCCCTCACCATTGGCTGTATTGACTATGATTGATATGAGTTGTAGTTCATCAACAACTGGTTGGTCCCATGTTCTGTATCTCTGGCATGAAGGGGGCATGAAACTACAAATGCATGAAAGTAAAAGGGACTAGATGGTGTGGGGGTGTAGGGTAGCAAGGAGACAAAGTGTTTCTGAGACTGAAAGACATGGTAGACTAGGAAATCAGAAGGTTCATGTGGGAAGAAAAGAAGACAACAGAGTGTGGAAGTCAATTTCAGTGCACAATAGTGTAAAAGTGTAATGACTCCCTTCAGCAGTAAGTTATGTTACTCTCTCTGAGGAAGCACAGGGAGTTCTGTAACATAGAATCATAGAATCATAGAATCATAGAATCATAGAGTTGGAAGAGACCACTAGGGCCATCCAGTCCAACCCCCTGCCATGCAGGAAATCCAAATCAAAGCATCCCTGACAGATGGCCATCCAGCCTCTGTTTAAAGACCTCCAAGGAAGGAGACTCTATCACCTTCCGAGGGAGTGCATTCCATTGTCGAACAGCCCTAACTTCCTGTCAGGAAGTTCCTCCTAATGTTCAGGTGGAATCTCTTTTCCTGCAGCTTGCATCCATTGTTCCGGGTCCTGTTCTCTGGAGCAGCAGAAAACAAGCTTGCTCCCTCTTCAATATGACATCCCTTCAAATATTTAAACAGGGCGATCATATCACCTCTTAACCTTCTTTTCTCCAGGCTAAACATCCCCAGCTCCCTAAGTCGTTCCTCCTAGGGCATGGTTTCCAGACCCTTCACCATTTTTGTCGCCCTCCTTTGGACACGCTCCAGTTTCTCAATGTCCTCTCTGAATTGTGGTGCCCAGAACTGGACACAATATTCTAGGTGGGGCCTGACCAGAGCAGAATACAGTGGCACTATTACTTCTCTTGATCGAGACACTATACTTCTATTGATGCAGCCTAAAATAGCATTGGCCTTTTTAGCTGCCGCATCACACTGTTCACTCATGTTCAACTTGTGGTCTACTTGGACTCCTAGATCCCTTTCACACGTAGTTTCATTCAGCCAGGTGTCACCCATCCTATATCTGTGCATTTTATTTTTCCGCCCTAAGTGCAATACCTTACATTTCTCCGTGTTGAATTTCATTTTGTTAGCTTTGGCCCAGCTTTCTAGTCTATTCAGGTCATTTTGAATCTTGATCCTGTCCTCTGGGGTATTAGCTATTCCCCCTAATTTGGTGTCATCTGCAAATTTGATAAGTATGCTCCCAATTCTGTCATCCAGGTCATTGATAAAGATGTTGAATAGCACTGGGCCCAGGACAGAGCCCTGTGGGACCCCACTGGTCACTTCTCTCCAGGATGAAAAGGAGCCATTGTTGAGCACCCTTTGGGTTCGGCCGGTCAACCAATTACAGATCCATGTAACAGTTCCTTTGTCTAGCCCACATTTTACAAGCTTGTTTGCAAGAATGTCATGGGGAACTTTGTCAAAGGCCTTACTGAAATCAAGATATACTATATCCACAGCATTCCCTTCATCTACCAAGCTGGTAATTTTATCAAAGAAAGAAATCAGGTTTGTCTGGCATGACTTGTTTCTCTGAAACCCATGTTGACTTTTTGTGATTATGGCATTGCCTTCTAGATGTTCACAGACTCTCTGTTTAATGATCTGCTCCAGAATCTTTCCTAGTACTGATGTCAGACTAACTGAACGATAATTGTTGGGATCCTCTTTTTTCCCCTTTTTGAAGATGGGGACAACGTTTGCCCTCCGCCAGTCTGCTGGGATCTCTCCTGTTTTCCAGGAGTTTTCAAAGATTATTGCCAATGGCTCCGATATTACATTTGCCAGTTCTTTTAATACCCTTGGATGGAGTTCATCTGGTCCAAATTCATTTAGATTAATAAGGTGTTCCTCTACTATCTCTTTACTTATTCTGTACTGAAATGCCCCTATCCTGTCCTCTGCTCCATTATCCTCAGGTTGAGCAACCTTTGCCTTTTCTGAGAAGACTGAGGCAAAGAAGGTGTTGAGTAATTCTGCCTTTTCTCTGTCTTCTGTTAGCATTTTGCCATCTTCTCCACGCAGTGGCCCTACCGTTTCCTTCTTCTTCCTTTTGCTGCGGACATATCCAAAAAAGCCCTTTTTATAGTTCTTAACCTCTCTAGCAAGCCTGAGTTCATTCTGTGCTTTAGCTTTTCTGACTTTACCCCTACACATGCCTGCTATTTCTTTGAATTCATTTTTTGTGATTTCCCCCTTTTTCCATTTCTTATACATGTTCCGTTTCAAACTCAGCTCGGTTGAAAGTTCCTTAGTCATCCATCCTGGTTTCTTGAGACACCTCCCGTTTTTCTTTCTCACTGGAACTGTTTGAAATTGTGCCTTCAGTATCTCCCTTTTGAGAAAGTCCCATCCGTCCTGAACTCCTTTATCTTTTAGTATTTCTGACCATGGAATTGCCCTCAATACTTCTCTAAGTTTACTGAAATCCGCTCTCCTAAAGTCTAGGATGCGTGTCTGACTATGCCTGGCTTCTCTTTTCCACTGTATTACAAACTCCAGGAGAACATGGTCACTTCCACCTAATGATCCCACCACTTGCACCCCATTAACCAAGTCATCCTTGTTGGTTAGGATCAGATCTAAAATAGCTGACCCCCTTGTTGCCTCTTCCACCTTTTGGACCATGAAATTGTCTTCCAGGCAAGTGAGGAATTTATTAGGCCGTGAGGATTTTGCTGAGTTTGACTTCCAACAAATATCAGGATAGTTGAAGTCGCCCATCACTACTACATCTCTCTTTTCTGACTGTGTGGTCATCTGTTCTAGAAAGATATCATCCAATTCCTCAGTCTGACTTGGGGGTCTGTAGTAGACTCCCACTGTAACATCCTTGTTGTTTCCCTCCACTTTAATTTTTACCCAGATGCTCTCCACCTGGCTTCCATGATTGATGTCCTGGATCTCTTCACTGGTGTAAATATCTCTGACATATAGTGCTATTCCTCCTCCTTTCTTGTAGTGGGTAAGACAGAGTTGACATTCTGTGTGGTTATCTGTGTCCCAAAATATTTGATCCTAAATGTTTTAAGAATGTCTTGAATTACTTGTATTTTTGTCCCCTGAAGTCATCTCCTCTCACCCGTGTGGTGGTACAGGACTAGTGCCTCACTTGAAAGTTTCCAACTTTGAGCACTGTTATGCCAGCTGTCCCCACAGTGAATGACTATGTGCTCTGCAATACCAGAGGAAATGCCCAGATGGAAGATAACCTTGTCTTTGTGTCATAGGGGATCTGCATCACTTTGAATAATCATAGATACTTTTAGGGGTTTTCATGTGTTAGTGTAAATAACCTTGTATTAGTAGCTAGTTATGCCATTAACCAGATAGCACTAATAGAAAGCTTACCTTTCTTTTGATTATAAATCCCAGAATCTCCTAACTAAAAAGGGCAGTTGGTTGATCTGGAAATTAAACTGATTGAAGGGTGTCACCCCCATTTTTACATCTTAAATGATGCATTTATTTCAGGCTTATAGCCACAACTAAATACTTGGTCCTAGTTTGCTATGAAAAATGAAAAAATCCAAGGCATTGCAAGTTGGAGTATGTTTTATGGTTGTGACAACCACTCTCAGTGTACTTAGTATGATTACTCTGCCACCATATATCATGCAATAAATACTCAAGATGATAACTCATGTCTCCCTTAATATGCTTTGGTGAAATATAGCTCTTGATCTGATCTACCAGACTTCCTCAGAGCATATTTCACTAGGTCTTATGTACGTGACAATGACAACAAAATAAAAAATAAAAATGAGACATCATCTCTCTTCTTTTATTTCAGAACCCTCCCAAGTACCTAGTTGGGGCTAAACATTTGAGTTTGCCTGGAACTGGTCTTTTGGTTTGGTTCACAGAAGAATTAGGGATTTAGCATGAGTTTGTTAAAACACTATGCTGGGACTGTCATATTTGTTTATATCCCAAATCTGGAGAAATTACTGTAAGAGACTGTAGAAAGAACTCAAAAGTACAAGCTACAGTTTCAGATACTGAGAATGTTCTAGTTGAAGAATTGTAAGGACCATAAGAGTCAGGAACCAGCATGATGTAGAGCTGTGAGTGTAGTACTATGACTCTGGAGACCAGAGGTTTGAATCCCTGATCAGCCATAGAAACTCACTGAGTCACCTTAGAGAAGTCACACACACACTCAACCTTGGTCACATCCATATGCATGGTTCTGTTATGATGATATAATGATATAATGTAATGATGATATGATGGTAAGATGTGATGGTAAGAGACGAGAGAGATTTGTGGTTTTATGACCCTGTTGTTCCTGTAAGTGGATCGGGGCTGTAAAGTGGGGATGCTCTACCTCCGTAAGTGTGATTGAATGATAATGCAGGAAAGGAAAGGGGAAACATGAAAAGTCACTTTGATCCAGATCAAAGGCTTGGGATTGTAGCCTGGGAAGGGGGCTGGATGAAGGGAAGTATGATGGGGGGGGGGGGACTTTTCAGCTCTGACACAAATCTTGGAAAGAGAAATTTTTGTCTCAATTCCTAGAATAAAATCTTTTCTTTAAATAATACTAAGATGTTCTCTTGGTTATTGAGAACTGAGGGGCTGTGCACACTGCCCCTGAAGGAGTGGCCTGCAACTGGTTCCGTCTTTGCCAGATTGAGGCCATGGCAACCACACGCCACGGCCCTGATCTGGTCTTTCCGAAGTGAAAAAAGGACCCGCAAAAAGTGGCTCCTTTTTGCACCCTAAGGGCGCCATAACCACTGGCACCGTGGCTTTAAAGCACTCCTTTGGTGCTGAATAATTTAGATGCACTGCTAGAGGAGCCCTGTGACACTGTGCAGTGTGTGGCATCACACTGTCCTGGGGGCAATGTGCCATGTAGACTCCACACCTTGACTCCACCCCCAGGTCGGCCAAAGATGCCAGTCTGCACAGCCCCTGAGTCCAATGATCCTGACAGCGTCAGAGGATGGCAGAGGCAAAGCCCTTCTGAACAAATCTTGCCAAGAAAATGCCATGATAGGTTCACCTTAGTATCTCTATAAGTCAGAAATACAACAGCAGCAACAGCTTGCATAACGGTGAGAGAGGGATTTGGCAGATCCATGTTCATTCCCGCTGAGCCACTCAACTCATAACTCAACTCAACCTGACCCAGTCTAGTCCTCCCCACAGGGTGGGGAGGAGTAAGAGTCATAAATACTGTTTTGATTTCATTGGAGGAAAAGTGGAATAGAAATAAAACTGTTGGCTGGGTAATAACAAGATTGGCAATACTATTATGTTTCTAATAACATAAGAAATAACAGAGTGGCATTTTTTTTACATTATATGTGAATTGGAGATTGGCATCACTTGCAAACTTCCATGTACATGAGGTTCATACATGTATGTAATGCACATAGTTCATTTGAGGGCCAGCACACACATTCCTGTTTTACTGGACCTTAGAAAGGGGACCAAGGGAGGACTTTAGAAATTAGATGGTGAAGACTTATTTAGTTGAGGCTCCCTGGGCATTATCAGTCAAAGTGTACCAAATGATCAATCCCTGAGAAATATTAAGGCTGTGATTGTTATTGAGCACTCCCAAGAATAATAAAGGCTGCTTGCAATCTATTCTTTGCACACACTTGGGAGTCAGCTGCACTGAGCACACAGAGAGAACTTCTAAGTACACATTGTGCTTGTCGGAACTTATTTAAATATGTTTGAATCATAGTGGATGGGAAAAGAAATTTGTCCTCCCCTTGCAAGTACCTCAAACTAGGCTAAATTAATAATAACCTGTTCCCCCAAATGCCCCCCCCCCATTCTTTGTCTGGTTTCCTTATCACACAGGAAGTGCAAAAGAAAATGAACATATCACCCATACTTCTCCACATGCAAATATCTGTAACATCGAAAGCTTTCTAATTCAGCATATCTGATCCCCCACAACATTTTTATCACCTATCATTTGTGCTAATCTCTGATCTTCTGTTTAGGTGACTGGAAGACAACTGATAAATTTGTGCAACATTCCATGAGGTCCTACACTTTCATTTCGTTATAGTTGGTCAACTGCTTCCTAATTCCACATTTTATCCAAAGTCCTGAACAAGGGATTTGAAGTTTTCCTTGAATCTTCCTCCTCCCTTGACCACAGCTCCTTTTCTGATGAAAGGATATCAGAACGCTGTTTCTTTAATGATACTGTGGAATACAGTTTTCTGAGGAACCCAAGGAAAACTACATTACACATCAATGTCCTGGCTGCCTGGGAAGCAGCTGTTGTTGTGTTTTTCCAAGGCCAGGGAGACAAGGCCAGGGTGACCAGATGTCCTAACCACAAAGGAGGACAAGGAACTGCAAAATGTAGGATGTGCAAGAAAAATGTAGGACATGACCAAATAAAAGCTAAAAACACTAAGAAATAGAAATTCATGTTTCTTAGTGATGCTCAAAATAGAGGATGTTTTGAAATTACTCCTACAGAAGGTTAAAATGTAAGATATGTTCTGGAAAAGGACATCTGGCCACCCTGGGCAAAGCAAGATATACTGAAGTTGTTGCTACTGCAATTAAACCAGTTAAGTGAATAGGTGGAAGGACAGATAGGTTCATTTCAGATCCAGATACCAATGAGATTCCAGCCTCCACAACTGCAGGCACATATACATAAAATAAGAGAAACAGAAAACTCTGAGCTAGGGCCTATACCTGGAATCTGGGGGCACCTGCCAGTGTGAACCTATCAGAGGCCCATTCTTTCAATTCCGCCTCATACTCCTCCAAAACTAAAACTAAATTAAATTGTCATCCTATGGAATTCTGGGATTTGTAATTTATTATGGCACCAGAGTTCTCTGATAGAGGCTCCCAAAACGAGGCCACATATACAAATCCTAGTATCCATAGCGTTGAGCCAATGGCAGTTAAATTGATATCAAACTGCATTATTTTCAGTGGATTCATTCTTTCTTTCACCAACAATATTCTTTACTCTCTCTCAACACACAGACAACACAGAAACATTCATTCTCCCAAGGCAGTGATGGGATGGTGGGGGAAGTAGTAGTAGTAGTGGGGGTAGTGGTGGTAGCTATGATCCCCTGAGCTTCTCCACTCGTCTCCTCCTGCTCAGTCTACTCAAGCAGAGCTGGCTGCTCCAAGTGCCTCCTTTCTTCTTCCTCTCCAGGTCAAAAAGTTTGGAAGTGAAGAGGAAAAAAAGGGGAGGGGAGGAATCAAAGCCTCCAAGTCCATGCCCCTTGAACAACTCTTAAGCCCCCGGGTTCCCACCCCACTGCTGGAGAACTACTGAGTAGGGAATGTAGGAAGCTTTATTCCAAAACAATAACTTTGCTAAGCCTGAAAAAGCAGGTAATAGCAAGTACATACTGTATGCTTATCAGTGCCTTAAGCACTCCCTAAGTAGTTTGCATGTTAGCTATTTCCCCCAACAAGCTGGGTATCATTTTAGCGACCTACGGAAGGATGGATGCCAGGCTGAGTCGACGCTTGGAGCCCCTGGCTGGGATTGAACTCACACCTTGTGGCTGTGAATGGCTGCAGTACAGGCATTTAACACTGCACCACAGGGCTCCCTTACAATGTTGGCACTAGGGAAAAACCTAACATCTGGTAAACTGGAAAATTAAAAAAATAATGTGTTTTGTCCTTGGGTGACAGGGCAGCCATCACTAGACACCAAAGCCTTGTCGCCCTGATTTCAATCATTAGTCTAAGCTACTTTTGAAAGCTTGTTCAGCCAAGAAGTAGATATCCTATCTCTCACAATCCTATTCAGTAAACACGCACCACATGATTAGGATATTGTGTCTGTCATATGGACAGGGATTCTCCCCATGAAAGGCATCCTCTTCCCTACAAAGGAAAAATGATAAAATGGGAGACTTGTCCGCACATTATTCAAGAAAGTGTGGCATGTAAATATATGCTAACCCATTTAAATTGTCAGTTTACTCATTTTCAAAATCTGGAAGGAAATCTCCTGCTGTGAGATGTTCAGTACAATCCTGTGGCTTCACAATTAAATTACAGTGATGTAGTAGTGTCATGGTTTGAGTATTGGGGACTTGGGAGACCAGGTGTTGATTCCTAGTTTGGCCATGAAACCCATTGGGTGACCTGGGCAAGTCACACTCTCTCAGCTCAGGGTAAGCAATGCAAACATCCTCTGAAAACTGCAAAAACAAAAAACAAAAACAACCCCAACGTCATGATAGGGTTCATCTTAGGGTCACCATAAGTCGGAAATGACTTGAAGTACACAGTAACAACCCCACACTTAGACTCACTTTTGTGTACCTTTTGACACAGAACATGTAGGTGCAATCAGATCAGTACTCCCCATACCCTGTGCACAAACACATTCACTAGTTTTTCTTGGAGTTTTGGCTAACTGGTGTCATCTGAATCATCTGTGATATATCCTTTGTTCTCAAAAGAACTTCTGAGATCAGATTTTAGATTTCATTCGTATCACAGGAAAGAAAAGTCATACATGCTTTGAAAATCTTGGGTAAGAACCCCCCCCGGGTGGGGGTGCGTGGGTTAATAACAGTCCCCCCACCCGCCCCCCCCCCCCCCCAACCCCCCCCCACACCCAAAAAAACCCCCCCCCCCCCACCCCCCCCCCCCCACCCCGACCCGAAAGCCACCCCCGCCCCCCCCCACCCCACACCCCCGGTCGCCCCCAAACCCCCACCCAACCCCCCCCCCCCCCCCACCCCCCCCCACCCCCGCCCCCGCCCCCCCCCACCCCCACCCGAACCCACCCCGGTGGTCGTAGGGGGGGGGGGGGGGAGTGGGGGGGTCCCCCCCACCAAAAACCCCCCCCCCGCCCCACCCCCCCCCCCCCCCCCACCCCCCCCCCCCCCCCCCCCCCCCTGGTCCCCCCCCCCCCCCCCCCCCCCCCCCCCCCCCCCCCCCCCCCCCCCCCCCCCCCCCCCCAAATGGAGGAAAAGAAGAGAAAAAAGAAGAAAGCCCCCCCCCCCCCCCCCTTGTTTGTCGTGTGTGTTGTTTTGGGTTGGATTGTGTTTTGTCCCCCACGCCATTTGGGTTGTGTAAGGTTTCCCCCCCCCCCCCCCACCCCCCCCCCCACCCCCCCACCCCCCCGTGTTCATATCCCCCCCCCCCCCCCCCAACCCCCCCATTTTTTTTGGGTTGGTTTTAAGGTAGTTGGTCGTTTTATGATGGTGTGTACCCCCCCCCCCCACACCCCCGCCCCCCCCCCCCCCCCCCCCCCCCCCCCCCCCCACCCCCCCCCCCCACCCCCCCCCCCACCCCCAAGGATTGTGTTCCCCCCCCCCCCCCCCCCCGCCCCCCCAAGGTGGTACAAAGTAAAAAAAATGTTGAGTTTCATGTTTTGTTTAGGTTTCGTCGTTGTAGTGTGGGGTGTTAGTGGTGTGTTATGGTTGTCGTTTGGGGGTTGTCCCCCCCCCCCCCCCCCCCCCCCCCCCCCCCCCCCCCCCCCCCCCCCCCCCCCCCCCCCCCCCCCCACTCCATACCCCCCCCCCCCCTTTTTACGTCGTCCCCCCCCAAACCCCAGACCACAACAAAAAACCACAACCCCAAACAAACCCACACCCCACAGCAAACAACAGCCCGACCCAAAAAAACCACAATAACCCGACACCAAACGGAAAAGAGCAAACAACCCAAGCAACCACACACACCCACCCCCCCCACCCCCCCACCCCCCCCCCCCCCCCCCCCCCCCCCCCCCACCCCCCCCCCCCCCCCCCCCCAAGCCCCCCCCCACCCCCCCCAAAACCCCACACACCCCCCTGAATCGAAAAAACCCCACCCCACACACTACGAACCAAGAAAAAGTACCTTTGAAACCAAAAATACAGGTTCTGCAGGTTGGACCAGCTCAGTGTCAGATGTCTATTGAGTATATTTCTCCCTGGAGAAGACTGAGAGGGGACATGATAACTGTCTTTAAATAGCTGAAGAGGTGTTACTAGAAGACAGAGCAAATTTGTTTTCTGTTGTTTTAAGAGTGGAGAAATACATACCCATGGATTCACATGACAAGAAAAGAGATTTGATTTGGAATAACTCCTGACAGTAAGAGCTGTTAGACAAGTGGAACAGAGTGCTTGAGAAGGTGTTGAACTCTCTCTCTCTCTCTCTCTCTCTCTCTCACACACACACACACACACACACTCGGAGGTTTTTAAACAGTGGTTGTATGCATATACTCTGGAGCTTTTAGCTATGTACTTCTGTATCAGAGGGTGGATTAGATGGCTCTCACAGCTATTCCAACTGTATGATTCTGTTTTGATTATTCAAAGATTCAGTGTTACTTCAGTTTAGAAAATGCAGAAATAACTGAAATTTGAATGCTTTACTATTTGATGTTTTAGCTGCACTTTGAACAATTATAGTCATTTAATAATAATTTGAACACCCTTGCAGGGGCTATGCTGGACTCAATTATTGCTCTTCATGTTAACTAATAACAGATGGGATGTTTTAATATGAAAACCTCAACATCTTTAACAAAAATACTGTGATTGTTTCCAAGCTCTTGTTCTTTAACTGTTTCTAGCTGTCTGTGTGGCTTAAAAAAGATTCATGTGCCATATTTCATTTGGTTTTAAAATACAACTGATATGGATGTTTTAAGTCATCATCAGAAGGTTAATCAGTTAGTTAATGCTGTTTGTTGTCAGTTCTGAGAATTCTCTCTGGATTAGATTTCTGTGAAACAGGCATTTATGGTTTGCTGCCATTTAAAATACATCTTTTTTTTTAAAGGACAGTAAATGACACAGGCTTACCCCGTGTGTTGTTGTGGGTAGAGTGTGTGTTGTGGTTTTTGTGGGGTGTGTTGGAATGTTTGGATTGTGGGGGTGGTTGTTGGTTGTTTTTATTTTGTGTGGGTGTTTGTGTTGTGGGTGTGGTGGTTTGAGTGTTGGGGGGGGGTAGAAAAAAAAAAGAAAAAGAATTTTTTTGGATGTGACACAACACCCCACAAACACCAAACAACTCACCACCACCACACAACCCCCCCCAAAAAAACCCAACAAAACACCACCCCACAACCCCACATAAAACCAACCCCCAACACAACAAAACACACGACCCACTTTTGGTTTTTGTTTGGGTTGGTTGTTTTTGTGTTGGTTGTTTGTGATTTTTGGTTTTTGTTTAAAAAAAAAAAAAAAAAAAAAAAAAAAAAAAAAAAAAAATTTGGGTTTTTTTTGGTGTGTTTGTGTTTGTCCCAAACCCCACCCACCACCCACCCACCACCCCAACACCCCCACCCAACAACAACACCCAACCACCAAAAACCAAAAACACCAACACACCCAACCACCCCCCAACCAAACAAAAAAAAAAACCACACCCACCACCAACAACCAGCCCACACACCCAACCCCCACCAACCAAACCCAACCCCACCCCAACCCACCCCCCCACAAACCCACCCCCCCCCAAACCCCCCCCCCAAACACACCCAACCACCCACACCCCCACACCCCCACCCAACAACCCCCACCCCCACCCCACCCACTCCACCCGACCCCCAAACACGGTTTGGGGGGGGGTGTTTGGTGTGTTGGGTTTTGTGGGTTTTTTGGTTGGTTGTTTTTTGGTGTTGGTTTGGTTGTTTTGGTGGTTGTGGGGGGTGTTTTGGGTTTGGTTTGGTTGGGGTGGTTTGTGTTTTGTGGTTGTGTTATGGGTGTTGGTGTTTGGGTGTTTGGGGTTGTGTTTTGTGTGTGTTGGGGGTGTTTGTTGTTGGGGGTTTGTGTTTTTCGGGGGATGGGGGGGGGGGGGGGGGGGGGGGAGGGGGGGTGGGGGGGGGGTGGGGGAGGGTTGGGGGGGGGGGTGGGGGGGGGGGGGGGTGGGGGAGGGGTGGGGGGTGGGGGGGGGAGGGGGTGGGGGGGGGGGGGGGGGGGTGGTGGGGGGCGGGACAGGGGGGTAGGGGGGGGGGGGGGGGGGGGGTGGGGGGGGGGGGGGGGGGGGGGGGGGGGGGTGGGGGGGGGGGGGGGGGTGGGGGGGGTAGGGTGGGGGGGGGTGGTGGAGTGGGGGGGGTGGGGGGTGGGGGGGGGGGGGGGGGGGGGGGGGGGGGGGGGGGGGGGGGTGGGTTGGGGGGAATTAAATAGCAGTGCCACAGCACAGTTTTTTTAAAATATGCACTAAATTGCTATTTAAAAAACTTGACACAAATGCAAAAAAAATAAAATACAATTCCCCGCAACAGGAAACATTTTTTTGGCTTATTGCTCCTCTCTCTCTCCTAATTTTCCTGTAAAGGTCACTCAAAAATTTCTCCAAAAGATAATTTTCTCATTTTTTTAAACCATAAAACAAATGCCATTGAGGGTAAATCTGGCAGTGATTTCTGCGCTGGCATTCTAGCAGCAGTATAGCTGAGCAAAAGGAAAATTGGAGTAATAAAACTTTTTGCCTGTGTTAGTTATGTTACTAAAGGTCTCTTTTTAAACTTTCAGAAATAAGGGGTCTTGGGCTGTATGTTCACTAATAGATTGCCACTACCTGCCAACAAAGCATTTTAGTGGTTTACCCTGAATGGCTGCAAGTGGTATAACTAAGACTGGGATTTGATGGTCGATTAATCAGGGGTCCTACTCTGAGAACTGATCATGACCCTCCTTTTTAGTACCTCCTCCCTTTTCTGTGTAAGATTCTGGAAATGAGAGGGCATGCAGGATTTTTCTACCGAATCTTTTGAGATTACACCCAAACCCTTTTCTCCCAATGATCTTAAAGCAGGGGTGGGAATCACGTGCCCCTCCAAATGTTGTTGGACTTCAAATCCCAGTATCCTTCTGAATTGACTAATTGATTTTTCCATTGGATAGGGCAATAGCACACTATTAACATCATCATCATCATCATCATCATCATCATCATCATCATCATCATCATCTACAGTAGGTGTCATAGCTGAATAACAACAACAACAACATTTATTGTTTTGCTCTCCCCATGGATCAATGCAAAGAACAACAACAAATAAAAAAATCAGTTAAAAAGACATCAGTTAAAACACACATCAATTTTAAAAGACAAATAAGATATACATATATTAAAATGATCCACATTTAAAATTCATCCTTTAAAATTCACAGTTTTAAAATCATCTGGATAAGCCTGACATAAGAGACTGGTCTTTAAAGGTCTTTTAAATTCAGACAGCATATTCAGCTGTCAAATCTCTTCCGGCAGGTCATTTTATAGTCTAGAGACAGCTGGCTGATAGTGGCCAACCTAGTCCTTGCTGACAGGAATAAATGTCCTGAATAAATGCTGAAAGCCACACGGGAAGAACTAATGGGGCGTGTGCCTGTGACACACGTGCGCCACCACGTGCCATGGGCGCAAGCCCCATTAGTTCCTATGGGGCTTCAGCATACGCTGACTTCCCCTTACGTGGAGGGATCCAGAACTGTACAATAAAAAAGCAGTTAACAAATACTTCAATCAAAATAATGCAGTGCACTCTCAAAAGCCCCTTTCCTTGAAAAACTCACTTTTCAAAATCCTGTAAGAATAATAATTTAAAAAATGGCCTGCTGATGGAAGGACAGCAAAGGGGGGCCTTCTACCTTCCCCAAGGAAAGGCAGCCACTGAGAAGTCCCTGTCAAATACTCTGGCAAATCATGCCCATGGGACTGAAAGAAGAGCCTATGATTCTCAGCCCTGGCCCTAAATTACCCTACTCTTCCTGCAAGATGCTTAGGCCAGCAAATTAGAGATTGGTTGGTTGATCTAGCCTTACAAAAGTCCCATGAGGCATAGAGGCTAGGAGGAAAGGTGGTGGCAGTGATGACCCATGGTTAAAGAGTGCTTCATGAAAAGAGCAGTGGGCTTGAACTGAAGTATTATTTGTCCTGCCACAATATAGCATTTGTTATAGCAGGTATAGCAGTTGTGAGTCCTCCCAGTGTTATTACACTGCATCTCACAGCAGTTCAAGCTAGCATAGCCAATTCTGAGAAATGGTGTGAGTTGTCATTCAACAGCATGGCCAGGAAGGGGGAGGGGCTATATGATTCTCACCCCTGCACAACAGGGATTACACCACGTTATAATGATGGAATATAGATATTTTAATGACAGTTTTACTCCTGGAACAAAGGAAAGATCTGCATTAAGGCAACTAGTTCTTCTAATGAGGAAAAGCAATGTTGAATGTGTAAAAGAATGCAAAGTTGAGAGTTATTCTCCATTTCAATGTCTATGTTATGTGCAACATATGATTAGTATTTAGTATTCAATTGCCATCTTCAGCAGCTTGTCTTCATAAAGAATGTTTAATAATTACCCCCCCCCCCCCCAGTCAAATAGCTGAAGTGATGACCTTCAGGCCAAGGAGGTACTTTAATTTGCTCTTCCATCAATCACCCACGTGTCCTGTTTCTGGCAGAAGTAGCACATAAATCTATGCCTTCCAATATACCTGTTGGATGATGCATAGAAAGCTTTGCGCTAGGGGAAGTGGAAGGACCACAGCTTTGAAAATGAAACCGCCTACAACTTCTGCAAACTCAGGGAAAGAGTTTTGCCTTAATTATCTGTTAAGACTATACTGCAGAAATCCAGTGCCTAAGATCTAGGTCCCCCCAAGCTAAAGGTAAAGGTAAGTCCCTTGACATGAATGTTTAGTTGTAACTGACTGTAGGGGGGGGGTTGCTCATCTCCATTAGAAAGCTGAAAAGCCAGCATTGCCCAAGGACTATTCTGGTTATCATGTGGCCAGTATGACTGCACCAGATTCTGTTACCTTCCCACTGAAGTGGTACCTATTTATATATTTGTATTTGCATGCTTTCAAATGGCTAGGTTGGCAGCAGCTGGGACAAGTGACAGGAGCTCACCCCATCATGCACCACTTGGGCCTCGAACTGCCAACTGTCCAATGTTCTGATCATCAAAACTGTCATCTTAACCACTAACCGTCTTAACCACTAAGCCACCACATCCCACAGCCACCCAAGCTAATCAACAGCAAGTATGCATTCTGACCTGAAATGAATATAGCAAAATAATCTGAGCAACACTGAAAGACATATCCTCCAGTCTATAGTGGGCATTTGGATAGGTGTTAAGTAGATCTGCCACTGAGGAAAAACTTCATGCTCATGAATGTTCGTGATATTAGCCACTAGAGAATCCATGGACTGAGATGGGGGACTATCGGTAAAAAGTTACTTCTTTGTAAGTGCACTTCCCAGTATCCCTCAGCTAGAGCTGGATATGCTGGCCAAGGAGTGTTGAGTGTTTAAGTAAACAAAGTAATTTTCCCAGGCTTTGACTGGGAGAAAATGACAGATCCAAGGTCACCACCTAGTGAGGTTTATAGCCAAATGGTTTTAGAATACCAGTGTCCTTCACTCTAATGTCTGTGTGGTTAAAATAACCTACTTTTCAATGAGGTGCAATATAGTCATCCATCTCTCTCTTGTGCTTCCTCATTTTCATTCAGCAATTTACTTTTAGATTATATATGTGTTGACCTCTGCCTATAATTCAGTTGTGCATTGACTGCATGCTGATTCAGGAACCAAGCTAATAACTTGAACTGAGTCAAGTTGAGTACCGTGACATACAAATGAACAATAATATCTATAGAGGAGACTGCCCTGATTGCCCTTTGAATTGGCTAAGGAACCAAGACTTTCCATGACATGTTCTTTCTTCTTGGAATGATACATTTATACCACTGGTGTCCATCTCACTACCATCAGCCAGCAAAACTGCAAACACATTGTCCTTTACCCAGTGTCCTCTTTTGCTTCATGCCCATTTTGCCATATTATCCCCTCACAAGACTCATGCTTGGCCTCTGGCGTGGGTAGCTGTATCACATTTCTTGGCCCACACTCCAATATGGAGGGTTACTTTCTTTCTACAAAAATGCTGCACTTTTCTTTTCTTTTACTTTTCAGTCAAACAGATTTTCCATAGCATGTCCAAAAGATGAGAGATACAGAAGAGGAGACTGGTTCTTCCTTTGGGAACCAGCTTGCAACAACTGGTACACTCCTAAATAAATAAATAAATAAACCTCCCCACCCCACCCCTGGAGCACAGGAATTTAGCTTGGAGCCAAGGCCTCATTTTACAAGGTTGGGCAGATTCTTTTAGGGGAATCCCACATGTTATGTTCGTAAAGGAAAGGCATTAAGAGAATATTAAAAACAGATTTTTGCTAATAAGGTTATTGCCCCGAAGGCCTTTAATAACCTGATGCTTTCATGTGCATTATTTATTTATTCTCAAAATTACTTTATTTGACTTTTTTCAAGTATAAAAGAACAATGCATTAATGAACATTTCATTAACAAATGTTACATTAAGTGCTCACACCTATCTTAACATGTGTAATCGTAGAATTTGTACACTTGTATTTGACAGGGTTACCTGTTGCCCAGGGGTGACTAACACACAGAGACTAGTGTGATAGAGGGCAGAATCAGAAGGGGCAGAGTCAAGAGGTCACCTTCTTTTGAATTTCCAGCTGTCTCTACCAAAGAGGAAATATGCCATATGAATGAAATCTACCTTTACATTATTATTTCGCACCATGTCTATATTGTCAGAGGTACCAGTGAAGATATTATATTCCACTGCACACATGTCTACTGGGTTGAATTACTCAGGATTCATAATGGATAACAAATTCTGAGCATCCAAAAATATAACTCAGGATTCATAATGGATGTTAATAAAAATGGCTTTTCTGAGGCTTCCCCACAAACAGAAGGGAAGGAGGAAGCCTCTCTGACGTTTCAGTAGTGCGACGGATGATCCCACCTCCAGCGCTCCTGAAACGTTTGGAAAACACTTGGGCAGTGTTTGGTCAGTGGTAAGTGCCCTGTGTGATAAACTCCATAGACACCACACTATGTATCCATTCACAGAAACACACTATCACCACATGCATGCACACATAGGCTGTCATAATTTAAATCAACGAGCCACTTCATCAGAGACACATCTGGGTTTTGCACAGGAGACTCAACACTGGCAAAAATGGGAGGCAGTGAGAATATGTTCTCCCTTAATTGCCCCTATGCTGATTTATGAGCTACTAGGGGAATATTCTAAGAATGCCCATCTCATACACATATCTATTAGGGGAAAACATAAGCTTCCAAGACTCATTGGGGTTTAAGATGGTTATGTACAATGGAGATGAAGAGAAGAGGACTGGTAGGAGGCAGGCAAAACAGCAAGCATTCAATGTTTGTATGAAAAGCAAGTAGAAAGGAGGACTGTCATGTAAAAATGCAGGAGATTAGTATTGGGTTGATATCCCTTCTGCCCTTCTTGCAGTTCTGTCATTACCTTAATCCCAGGCCAAAAGCAGTCCCTGGAAAGCCATTCCTATCTTTTACTAAGGCAGGCTTCCATCCTCTTTCAGCTATCTCCTTCCTGTGAAGTTTTTCCATCCTCTTTTTACCGGAACCTGGATTTTGAATTGGGACATGTTAGGATTTTACTTTAACTTGTTTTTCTTTAGAATTTACGAGAATTCAAATTCAAATTAATTTGAAAGCAAAACTATCAGATCTTCCTATCCTGAGTTTGAGGAACAATAAAAGCTACACCTGTCTTTGCTGATCAGCATTTTTGGTGTATATTTTTATGCACATTAATATTCAGTGGAAAACAAGTATGCTTTTTCATTGGCTGAGTTGTTTATCATGTTTAAGGATACAGTTCTGATGAGTGGAGAGAAGAAATCGCTGCATAAAGCAAGAGTCATTTATGGATTAATTGCCCCAAATTCCCCAACATTTCAAAGATGAAAACTGGAACATGTCACCAAAGAACACCAGAGTATGGTCAAAAGCTATCAGTGAGAGAGAAGACACAAGCTAGAAGAGGCTGCTTCAGTTTTCTTTTGCCTGAATACAGGAAAGGACAAGATTCTACTCCCTCCTGACCTTCCCCTCCTATGAGTTAAACTGAGTGCAACCTACTTTTTTTTATTTTGAACT
This sequence comes from Sceloporus undulatus, assembly GCF_019175285.1. Taxonomy (NCBI): domain Eukaryota; kingdom Metazoa; phylum Chordata; class Lepidosauria; order Squamata; family Phrynosomatidae; genus Sceloporus; species Sceloporus undulatus. Next base: position 95,710,992 of record NC_056525.1, read on the forward strand.
CAGTTTGCAGCAAGTGAAGTAAATCAATGATGAAGGGGGAAAGTGGAAGGAGGAGAGAGAAGTGGGGGCATTTAAAAAGCAGTTGCAAAAATGGAATGACAGGGGATTAATCAGGATTTTCTCTGCCAAACTTGGATAGTTGGAGGATATGCTCTCCAAACAACTGAAATGAGGCAAGGACATTTATCCCAGATTTTTCAAATCTTCTATAGACTGACCACTCTAGACTGATTGCCTAGCCTCAGTGGTAACACTATAATCCAAAGCCTTCATAAATTGCCTTTATGATGGCTGTTCCTATGCAGAGCAGGGTCATTAAAAAAACCGACCCTCTTCAACCATGGGGTTGTTATCCTTTGCTTGAGCTGAAAGTACAGGGCAATTATTGGATGTCATTTGTAAGAACAGCTGCTTAGCAAACATTCTGGACAGAAAAATACATGTGGGGAGAACCTTTTCTGGCAATTTCTTTCACTCTCTCTCTATGAAATAGAAAAACAGTTTTTCTATAAAAGAGCTGCCATTCCAATTAATGGGGGCCCACACTGTGCTGAGAAGGCTGTGGTAATAATTAAAACTGTCTCCAGCAGTTGCTGCCAAAACAAATCATGCTACTGTCCAGCCTAGCAAAAGAAACTTGAGCGTGCCTCTCCTTCCCATCCACATAAAAATATACCCATTCTCTCTCAATGCCTGACAGAAGGAAATTGTTACAGAACCACAAGGCATTGTCATAAAACACCTTGCCCGTGGCTTGCTTCTTCATTGTGAGACAGGAGCTCCAGCTGGTCATCCACAAAACTGCTTTTGCCCCGCTTCTTTGAAACAAAAAGCTTGGATCGCACAGCATCCAAGATTGGCTCTTTGTCAAATCTGTTTCTATGGCTATTGGTACATTCATTGTTTGCAATACAATAAAAAACACGACGGGCTGAATAGAAGGTTTAGGTCAGCATGGTTTTGTAGCTGGCTTATCCTTTAACCTTGCCACATGCCTGGGATAGTTGGTGGAATATGCACTGTGATCCTATTTATGCTTGAATTGGAAGAAACACTGTTATACATTGTCTGTCCTAATGTAATATAATCAATCAACCAAGAATTGTATCTCTTAAAAAACTAGATAGTGCACTTTTATTCCAGAAAGAATTTCAGAGTGATGTGCATGTTACTTTTCCTGTTGTAATGAGTTTTAATATTTCTCATTTAAAATCTAAACATAAACTGAAATAATAAAGAAAGAAAACAAATATGTTTAGGTGAGCCTTCATAGGATTAGCCTGCATGGTTGTGTGCTGCATAGGTTATTGTGCTCACTAGGGATATCTCATAAGTAAAAATGCATAGAACCTAATCCTTCATCTGTAATATACAGTACATGTAATAAAACTGGTCTATATTAGAATGGTTTTGTAAGGATAACATCTTATTCTGCATATAAACTGGGATGGGCAACTTGAAACTTTCTAGATATTAGAATCATAGAGTTGGAAGGTGACTCATGGGCTTTCCAGTCCAGTGCAGGATCTCTATAGAAATCATTCCCAGTAAGTAGCTGTCTAGCCTCTTTTTCAAGACATCCAGAAATGGAGACCCCACTCTAGGCAATTGTTTCCACTGCTGAACTACTCTTACTGTCAAGAAGTTCCTTATAATGTTTGATTGAAATCTACCCTCCTGTCACTTAAAACCATTAGACCTAGTTCTACCCTCTGAGGCAGCAAAGAAAAAGCTTGCACCCTCCTCTTTGTGGCAGCTGTTTTGGTATTTAAAAAGTGCATCATTGTTGCATGATAACTCTCAACAGCCCTAACCACCGTAGCTACATGTAAGGGATTTGAGAAATTGCAATACTGTACAACATCTGGAGGACTGCACTATTTCTAAAATAAAAACTGGTTCTGGCTATAAATCAGTACCCACACACCCCTAGAATTTGTTTAATCTGACCCAGGGATAGGAATCATATAGCCTACTGGGTAGTGCTGGACTGCAACTCCTCTCAACCCTACCCAATGTTGACAAATCCTAGGAATTGCAATACAAAAGTTTCTGACAGGCCTGAGATTTCCCACCCACTATCTAAGCAGAGTGAGCCAGCATGGTGTAGTGGTTCCCAGCTCACCCATTAAACCCACTGGGTGACCATGGGCAAGTAACATGCTCTCAGCCTCAGGGGAAAACAACAGCAAATCTCTGAATAAATCTTGCCAAGAAAACCCCATGACAGGTTCACCTTAGAGTCACCATAAATTGGAAATCACTTGAAAGAACACAAGAAAATGACAATCTCAATAGAATATATATCAAAATTCTGGTTTTAATGTAAGCAAGCTAGGAGACACTGGTATTTTGCCTACAGATTTTAAGGGAGAGGAATATGCAGTTTGGCATGCCAGAAATAGTTCCCTAAATGCTTAGAATATTTTGTTCTTGACTGGATTTTTCATCAGCATGGTATGATTCTAGAATCTGGGAAAGGATCAAAATTCAGTAATAGAGTACTTGCTTTGCTTGCAGAAGATTCCAGGTTAATCCCTGGTGCCTCTAGTTAAAAGAATTGAATAGCAGGACATATGGAGGACCTCTCTCCCTGAGACACTGGGGAACCCTGTCAGGGCAGATCTAAATTTAGAAAAGTTACTTTTGGGGGTGATGGCCTTCAGAATCTCCAAGCTATTTGCCATGCTCATTCTGGGATTCTGAAAATTGTAATCCATTAAACAAAAAAAAGGTAGATTGTATTTTACAAGGAGGACAAATAGCCTGGCAATAACTTATGTCTTTAGTTCCAACACAGTATAGTGGTGAAATGGGGAGAATGCTTGGCTCAGGTCTAGAAAATCTGTTAAAAAGCTGCTCAGCCATGAATTTTATTGTTTGTATCCCAAGGCTGGTCAGCCTTAATCCAGCACCATGGAGGGCTGCAATAATAAAATGAGTTAACCTGCTATAAATGTATTGTAGAAAAAGGGAGTACAAGTGTGAGGCATAATTAAACATTAAGTGAAAATAAACCAGGGCGGAAGTTTTGATTCCCAACTGCCACCATTTACAAACTGAAAGGGGCAAGATCCTATCACATATGGACTCTTTTACACAATTGTGGCACTTTGATACTACTGTAATGGCCATGATTGCATTCTCCAGAGTCCCGAACTTTGTAGTTTGGTGATGCACTAGAATGGGATGTTGCCAAGGCAGTTGAAGTGGAATTATAGTGCTATGATTATGTAGTGTGAAATGGGGGCAAGTTTCATGAAGAACTTGGAGCTGTGGAGGTAGTAATGGCATTCTGTCAGCTATTTCAGGCTATGCTCCTTCATACTACACAATTATAATGCTATGATTCCACTTTAACTGCATTGGGTGCATCCTATGTAATCCTGGAGTTTGTAGTTTGGTGAGGCAGTGAGCTCTTTCGCTGAGAATTCTAAATGTCCCTCCCTAAACTGCAAAACCTAGAATTCATAGCAGTTGGTGGACTGATAGCACTATTATTTTTCAGTGGGAAAGTGCTCTTGGTTCTAATTCTGGTTATTAAGAAGCAAGGAGTCAGGTGAGCCAAGATTGTGCAGTGGTTTGACTGATGGACCACAATTCTGGAGGCCATGGTTTAGATCTCTCCTCAGCCATGGAAATTCACTGGGCAACCCTGGGCAAGGCAGAGTCTTTCAACCTTGGAGGTGAGCAATGGCAAACCTTCTCTGAACACATCTGGCCAAGAAAACACTGTGATACGCTTGCCTTGGGATTGCCATAAGTGTAAAATGACTTGAAGGCACACAACAAGAACAACAACAACAATGGAGGCAGGAGATGGGGGGTGTTTGCATAAGGATATAGAGGACACCACTTTATGTAAAGATTCAAAAAGTACAGCCACTGGCATAACCTGGAGTTACACTTTCCTGTTATCCCAGTACAGTATAGGGTTGCCAGCAGGATCTTCCCAGAACCTGAAGTTTCTGGACCAAAACCTGACACCTAAGGAATGGTCCTAAGTGATGTCATTTTGTACCAACTACAGTTGCTCAAAGTTTATAATTCAAACACACACAAACACACAAATCATATTTTCCTGTTTGAGAAGTAAGAGAGAAATTTCAACTAAATGGGCTGTTCCCACATCAAGGTGAAATGAGAGGATAATTACTACATTGGGGAGATGGGATGAGGAACATTTTATGTAGCCTACTTGTTTCTAGCTAGAAAGTAGACACAATCAGAATGGAAGATGAGCTCTGGTACTGCAATGACTGAGAGTGAAGGAGGATGCTACCTAAGTACATACATAGACCTCCCTGAAGAGCCTTTGCAAGCTGCAGCTACAAATGAGTTACAGCATGCAAACTGTAGTGTAGCTGCAGCTCTGCTAACTGAGAGGTAGATTTGAACACAACACTTTCTTCTTGAATAGAGTTGAGGCCAGCGAAGCTGAGCTCTAAAATCTGGCAATCCCACCTCAGAAGGATTGTGGGTATGATTTTCATATATTAGGATTTTATTTTACTGGTATTGAAAGGGAGTGTTCCTCAGTACCACTGGTCCACAAGATGATTTTGGACTTTCCAAGAAGTAGGAGTACTCTGACTGCAAAAAGGGCACATGCTTGAAAGAAAAACTTTTTTCCCCTGTGATGGAGAGAAGCAAAGTTATTAGTACAAATCTGAAATTAAGTCCCTGTGGAAGGGGGAAAGGCTTATAAAAGGAACATTTCTCTAGTTAATATGTCCAATCATGATGTATTTTATGCTTGAAAGAGCTGAGAATTAATACTGGCTGTAAGACCTAAATCTGTGTTGGGTGACTGACAGATTAATCACAAGGGATTCTAAAGTAGATTAGAACTGCAGATGTCTGTATTAGTGCCCATCAAAGTTCTGAATGAAGTTGCTTTATGTTTCACACACACTAAAAAATCAGAGACAACTTTATTCCCTCCTACTTCATTCCCTTCTGTTCAGATACCTGCCTATTTTAGATCATTCACTTCGATATCTCATATTACCCAGCAGTGCTCTCCGACTGCTACAAATTGTAGAGACAGATTTAAGGTTGTGCAATCAGTAAACCACATGAAATGGTTTTGTTGTTTCTTAAATAGAGGCAAAGTAGGTATCCCAACATTTTGGACTGTCTTGTTTAGGGTAAGAGAATGCAACATTTGCAGTTACAGTGAACTTTTCATCAGGCAGAATGAAAATGTAGGGAGTGGATGCAGCATTTAAAACACACACAGGAGAACAGGGACATGTTACTCTCTTACTATTTCATTGTGTTTATATTATAACACGTTCTGTTTTTAGATGCATGCGTTTTTAATCATGTTATGAGATGCCCTAGATCCCAATATTGGGGAAAAGTAGGGAATAAATAAATGAACAACATTCACACTCATTAATTATGGTACTACCGAGAAAGACTATCATAAAGATTTTCTCCTATCAGGCCATGGGAGGCAGCTCAGGTTTATACAACGTGATAATGTAAAGCAGCATTCCCAGGTTAGTGGGCCCCAGATGGTGGCTGAGGATCATGAGGGTCTCAGATTTGGAAGGACAGTGTAAAGGGAGTCCTGAGACTTAGTACTGATCTCAAATTCAGAATTCTCTCTCTGTGTGTATGTCTAACTTCAGAACCATACTTAAAATAAGTTTGTAGGGGTTTAGTTGAAGGGATTGGAGGGGTTGCTTGAATACATAGGACTGTGCCAGTGGTATTTTGAGCCATTTAATGGTTTGTATTTTACCGGGCATTTTCACTGGTTGGTCTTGGGGGCTTTTCAGGGACTTTGACTTCATTCCCACTCCTGATATGAAGTCAATATATAGCCTCTTGATAAGAATCAGGATCAACAGAAAGGGGAAGGTCAAACCTTGCCCAGCCTTTTCCATTCCCTCCCCCACAATCTTGTGTGCATTCCAGTCATCATCATCATCATCATCATCATCATCATCATCATCATCATCAACATCATCATCATAGGATTTATTTATATGCCACCCAATCACTGGGGATCTGGGCGGCTTACAACAGAGGGGATAATAGACGGTGTGATGACTAGGTCATCCTGTCATTTGGAAACTTCTCCTGACTACAAAGGGTTAATCTAGGGGGAGGTACATGCTAATGAGAGCTGACATCACATTCTAATGAGCAGCTACATCATAGCTGACGTATTGAGATTCACTGAGTGGTGGCAGCAGAAGAAAAGTTCTTTTCTTTTAAGGGACTCCCCGGGAGTAAGGGCCACGCACAGGGTATTGCCCCCGGGGAATCATCACAGACGGTTCCCTGCCCTCAGGCTTACAATCTAAAAAGACATGACACAAAAGACAGACTTATGGCAACCCTAAGGTGAACTCTGGGTTTCCTTGGCAAGGTTTGTTGGTGGTGCAGGGCAGAGTGCCCATACCTTCCTCTGAGGCTAAGAGAATGTGACTTCCCCAAGGTTTCTATGGCCAAGGCGGAATTCAAATCCTGATTTCCAGAGTCATAGTAGGAGTCATAGGACCTTATCACACTAGATGAATCCCACTCAGAAATGGGATTTAAATGTAGAAAAAAACTGCGAATGTGGAAGGGTTTTCAGATGACGTTTCTTCCAAACAGCAATAACATGAAAATAAAGTGAACAGAAAGTGGACCAAAATGACACTTTTTTTACTTTTGGGAAGTTCCCAAAAGTAAAAAGGTGTCATTTTTGTCCATTTTCCATTCACTTTGTTTTTGTGTTATTGCTGTTTGGTGCAAACATGTCTGAAAAACCTCCCGCATTTGTGGGTTTTTCCCCCACTTTTAAAATCCTGTTTCTGAGTGGGATTCATCTAGTGCGATAAGGCTAATCCTACAAGCCTTTAGGATTGTTGAAAAGCCACATACTCCAAGGTTTGAAAGATAAACATTCATCCTCTACCCATTTGTGGTCAAAAGATCTTACTGCGTATGAACATGTCTTTTATTGCTGTCTACTTCAAGAATTAAAAAATTTGGAAGTTCGATCCAGATTATATTAATGTCTCTATATAGCTTGCAGTCATGTCCTACGTTCTCCTCCTGCTCCTCACTTTGCCAATATTCTTCAAACATCGACTATTCCCCTTCTCCCAAACTAACTGAACAGGGGCTGCCAGTTGGATGCATGGCCTGAAGGTACATCATGTCATAATCTGATTGAAGTTAAGAGTAAATCTTGGACTGAATATGTTCCCAGTAGGAATTTTACTTGTTCTGTGCCTTCAAGTCAGTTCCAGCTTATGGCAGCCCTAAGGCGAAACTTTCGTGGGGTTTACTTGGCAAAAAATTTTCAGAGGAGATTTGCCATTGGCTTCTCTTGAGGCTGAGAGTGTGTGACTTGCCCATGGTCACCCAGTAGGTTTCATGACTGAGCTGGGAATCAAACTCTGTTCTCCATAGTTGTAGTCCAACACTGGTTTGCCTTGTATTTCACTGTGGCAAAAAAGATGGGATATAAAAAGAACAAATAAAAATGCATATAAAAATCCAGCTCCCATGTGTTCAACTATGATAAATATCACCTATTTGGAAAGTTTTTTTTTGGGAGGGAACATAGCTTCCCTTTTAATGGAAGCTGTTGATGTCCCTGTTACCAGCATCAGCCATCCATTTAGTGAGTAAGGGAAGTCCTTGCACTTATCAGCCTGCAAACAGCTTGTAGCTACATTTGAAAATCTCTGGATTGGAGCCAGTTTATTTACCAAAGCTAATGTGCGCTGTAGCGATACACAACAGATATATTTTATTGTGACTTATATGTCACAATGTTTTGAAGTTCCTCAAAGATGTGAAAACAAGCTATGCCCTTTAGATAAGCAAAATTGAGACAAATGCTTGCTTTCTGACCTTTAAAACTGTCCCCAAATACAATAGCACTGCTAATTTAAGCAAACAGATACTTTCTCTCTCACACACATACAAAACAGGCTGACTTTTTTTGAGTAGTAAGCAAATCCAGTTGCAGATGGAATAACTGCAAGAGATGTAGGAAAGACTTCATCCTGACCTGACCAGACTCTAGGAAATGCTGACCTATTATAGGAAAAGCAGAAAATCCTGCCTCAGTTCCTCCTATAGCTTCTTTTCTGTCAGAGGAGTATTTACAACCTTGATAATGGCAGACCGGAGAACTGTGTGAGACCTTGATCACAGCAAGAACTATGCCTTATGAATCATTGCTTCCTTGGAGTTTTTGTCATTTCTTAAACCTCTCATGACCATCGTGAAAAATGTCAGATTAAGTTCTTTTTCTCCAAGTACTGAACTCACCCAGAGAAATTCAGAGTTGAACTTATTAACATTTGGGGAGTAAAGGAGCATGTTCTCAGTGTTGCTTGAGGAGACAGATTCTTTTCTTTTGCTGTTTGAAAGGAACTTTTTGGCCAGGAAGCCAATCCATACAAAGAGGGCTGATGCCCTTCTAACATTTTTAATATCTCTAAATTTAAAAAAAGTGAGATGTTTGTAGTCAGTCTCCCTTTTAGAAAAAATACATTTTTAAAAAATCCGAATTAGTACTATCAGACTCCAACTAATGTTGGCTAAGTCATTATCTGGGAGTTGTAGTTCAAAAAAGCCACTTTTCCAAGCTTTTCCATCTTTTCTATATTCAGCCCGTGGAGTTCCATAACCAAAATTATTTTCATTTGGTATATGTGCAATTTAAGCACATTTCGATAATGAGAAATACTTTCTGTCATTCCCATTAGTGATAAGCTACCCATTGCCTTTTGCTGAGTCTGAGAGAATGTGACTTGCCCAAGGTCACCCAGTAGGTTCACATGGCCAAGCAGGGACTCAAGCCCTTGTCTCTAGAGTCATAGTCCAGTGCTCAAACCACTACACCATGCTGGCTTTCTATCACAAGAAGTAAGGTCTACCAAATGTTAGGGTTGCAGTTATCCAGAATTTATTTTTGAGTAAGGGAATTACTAAACTAGAAAGCAAAATGTGTGCTTGAAATCACTACATTAAAACAACAACAACAACAACAACAACAGTTTATCCCAGGTGATAGAAAGATGGAAAGAATATTTGACTGAGAGCACAGTGGGTATTGGGAGACATCCCAAATGGATCTTTTCATTGTATTTAATTATCACTCCATTCGACCGTATTACCTCCTACTTCAACTCATCAGCCACACTGCACTGGGAATATTGAAAGATAAATCTGATTCTATGCTGGTAACCTATAAACGTAAATGATTGAACATGCATATACTAAATGAAAATGTTTGTTAGTGGGTGTTGCTCTGTCTTTATTTGATAAAATTTATGGGTATCCTTAAAGTAAAGCTTTTATAAAACCACAAGGTGCTGTGACCATATTTGAAAAGGTAATTTAGGTATGAATTTATATTGCTGAGACTGTGGCAGTGTATAAATTAGTGGTAATGGAAATAGATGTTCCTATTGTGACCACTGAAGAGTAACATCCTAATGTGACCTTCAATAAAGCATGCAGATTTGATTTAAATTGTGCAAAGGAAAGCTTGGTTAAGAAGTATTTGGCTTTGATGCAGAAATGGCTTGTGAGTGAAAAATATGTGGGTCTGTATGTATCAGTTGATTTCGATGTGCAAGCATATCTCAGTTAACAAAGGAGCTTACCGTACACACATTTAATGTGACTGCACTCTAACGGGATGCAGCCGGGACACGGATGCAGGCAGGAATTATTGTATGTAATTCGCCACCGATTCCACTGGCTGAGTACAGCGCAGCTGCATCCCGGCTCCCAGGCGTGCTTTGGATATCGCTTTTCAAAGCCAGGATCTTTCTGACTTTGAAAAGTGGCCTCTGAAGCATGCCTGGAACCCGGGATGCAGCCAGGTTGTACTCAGCCAGTGGAATAAGCAGCGAATTACATGCAGTAATTCCTGCCTACATCCTGGTTGCATCACGTTAGGGTGCAGTCGGGTTAAATAAGCATGTGAGAAGCTCCAAAGCCTCTGAGGGTGAAGCTCCTTTTTACAAAATCTTTTTATGTCCACTCAGCCCCATTGTCTTCCTCACACTATGTCTAGCTGGACATTTTAAAGCAATATTGACATTGGAAGATGGTGAAGGAAGGCTGGATACGCACAGACCTTTAGTGTTGAGTTGGAGCAATGTGTCTCAAGTAAATAATGCAATAAAGCTTGAGCTGGGAAATAGCAGGATTCTTCTGTAGCTGCTCCCATTGTAGCTCTGTGTTTCTGCTTACATCAGGCAAGGTAAATTCCTTTGTGTAAATTCCTTCCCTAATAGCATAATAGAGAGGCAAGGAGAGATCTGATAATTCTATCTCAACAGCTACCTCTACTATTTATAGCAACATCAAAACACCATAGATCTATAGGTTTGGCCCCAAAAATGAAAGCATAAGAAAAGTGGAGTCTGATGAAAGAGAAAGTCATCTTTGGATCCATTCTGGAAGAAGCTTTCATATGGTATCTATAAATATCTTCTTCTTTCTTTTTTTAACATAACTTGTGTAAGGCTTGCCTGAACTGATTGTTTCATTTCACTTGTGCATAGTGTTAGTTTTGGAGAAAAAGTTTGCTGAAATATTCTGAATAGCCCCCCCCCCACACACACACACTTTTTTTTATGATGGAGGAACCTATCTTTATTCTTTTCATGTTATTTCCTTCTTCTGGGACACAATTTTGTATTAAAGAAATTATGCCCAGGAACACATCTACTTTGTTAACTTGGGGATGCCTGTGTATATCAAGGGTTAATCCAGTGGTGTTCCTACCCCTGATGTCACCTGGTGCAGGGAAGCTCCTAAGGGGGGCTACCAGGGGGCAGTGGTGGCCAAAAGGTCACACTTGTCCTTTTTCTTCACTGTGGCAGTGGCGGCGGCCTCCTCAGAAAGAAGCTACCACAGCCGCAAAGTTTGGAAGGGCAGGCTCACCCTTCTTCACCATGGCGGCAGCCTCTTCCTCACTATGGCGAAACCAGTAGAGGCACACTTGTCTCTTCTCCCACTGCAGTGAGAGGAGGGCCTTACTAGATATCACTCCTCTTCTGAAATGTAACCCAGTGTGGGCCACACACCCCTGAACACCCCTGATGATGCCACAGGGTTAATTCCCCCAAGCTCTTGTTCTTCTAACCAACTTGCAGGAGAGTTTTGTGAATTTTACTGTCTGTACTACAATGCTGATGTGAGTGACAACCTCCATCCATAAACCATAAGAACTGATGATGGAAGCTATAGGTGTAAATTCAGTGGCATAAGACGGCCTTTAAAATGTCTCCACTCTATCATAATTTAAAAAATTAATCTGTTCCTTAATAGGCTGTTCTGTGCCCAGCGAAGGCTTCTCTTGGGTGACTCATGTCCAATTATTCATTTCTCGTCTCCAATTTAATGACATTTTCTTTAGGTTTATGATTTTATAATAGCTTACCGTGTGCCTCTGGCAGGTTTGGCGTCTGAGATAACGATACAAGCTATGCAAACATGTTGTTGTTCTCTAATAACGTACCTAATTACTAGTGGAAGACTCATAATTTGCTGCATGGAGAGCCTGACTGGACACTGATATGAAGAGACATTACAGCTGGACACTGTTTGTTTAAAGCCTCGTTGCTTTACAGATAGAATTAAAAATAAAGAAAAGGACATACGACTATCTAAATCCCATGTATTAGCCCAAAGTGTCATTTTCAGATGTCTTGTCTGTATTTTACATTTAGGTAACAGATGTCTGTCTGACATCCATAACACTATGTTGAAATTTCTTGGCATTTTTAAATGTAATATCCTGGGACAGAGTGATCATTTAAAATGGGAGCCTTGAGTTGTATCCAGATTAAGAGGATTTCCAGAAGGAAGTTTACTAGATCTATTTGGTTTAAAGGCATGCTGCAACTCTGTCATCTTTTCTTCCTTACCAGATTATTTTTATGGTAGACAAAAAGATGGAAAAAGTGGTGGGAACATAAGATAGCACCATCTGAAACCCACATGCCTGTTGTTCTGTAAATGAGAGCCAACACTGAAATTACTTTAAAGATGTAACCACTAGCTGCATTTTATTTTCATTTCTATTCTAGAGTAATTGCAGGATGCTGATCCATACTGGGATTTTGGTGTGGGGTGGCAGTAAGGAGGCTTTAACACCTTTCATCATATTGTGATCTGAATTCCCCACCCCTGTGCTTGCAAAATATGTTCCAAGATATTCAGTGGCTTTAGTGGATTAGTGTTTTGCAAAATAAATGATTAGTTTATGCCATCTGGATCAGAATCACAATGGCCCCAAAAAAAAAAAAAAAGGCTTAAAGCCTCTCTCCCCAGCTTCACATGGGCTACACTTTCCCCGCTCCTCCAATACAGCATTTTATTCCAATAACTACATACTGGGGAGGAATTTCAACCTTTCAGAATATAGGGTGTAAATAGTGTGTAACCACAAAAAATGATGGTTTCATGAGAAGAGAATGCAGGGAACACTGGAGGGTCAAACTACAGCATTAAGAGGATTATATTTGGTTCTTGGGCTTGCAGTCCCCCACCCCTGTGTTAGAGAATCCAGAACCCTGATTTGTCCAGACAAGCATCGTGACTCACACCTGGAGCCCTGTCCAGGCCGTCCTCCAAATCATGTGGAAATAAGAGAAGTGTATGTAAGCCCATAGATGTCACCCTAACTATAGTAGTATCCCACAAATAGTAGTATCCCAAAGTATCCTTACTTAGTCTAGTCCAGATCTTTGCCCAATCTGCATGAAGATTTGATAGGTGATACTGAGCATGCTTAGTGAATTTAGAAGGCTTTCGATGAACAGAGCTGATAGGAACAGAGGGTCTTGGAGGTGACTTGTTCACTGGGTCACTGTACGTCAAACCCAACGTGATGGCAGTTAACAACAGCTACCGTACTACAGTGATCCAGTGAACAGGTTGTTGTTGTTAGCTGTTCTCAAGTTGACCCTGACTCATGGCAACCCTGTGTATGAGTCATCTCCAGTCCCCCTTATCCTCCACTGCTCTGCTTAGGTCTTGTAGGAAATTATCGCATGCTTCTTTTCACCCAATTCAGCTGCACCATATACCCAATCCAGACTCCTGGTGTACTTTTCGAAGAATGATATTTTCCTGTTCTTCAAAACGTATGCCATGCAGCCAAGTTGGGCACAAAACAGTGCGAGAAGATCTGTTTTCACCCATTTAAGCCCATGCCCAGCCTGGGCTCGGATCAGGAGAAAAGAGACGTGCGATAATCTCCTACAGATACAGGCCCATGATCTCCCTGATTGAGTCCATCCATCTGTAGTCTTTCTATCTTTCTACCACCTTCTACCTTTCTTAGCAATATTGTCTTTTCTGATTAGTCATGCCTTTTAATGATACAGCCAAAATATGACAGCTTCCCCATTTAACCATCTTGGCTTCCAAGGAGAGTTTGGCTCGATCTATTCAAGGGCCCATTTGTTTGTCTTTTTGGCTGTCCACAATATTCTCAGCATTCTTCTTTGGCACCACATCTTAAAGGAGTTGATTTTCTTTTTGTCCTCTTCCTTCACTGTCCAGCTCTCACATCCATACATGCTGATGGGGAATACTATGACTTTGGACGATTCTAACTTTAGCGTTCAGTTGTATATCTTTACGCTTTAGGATCTTGTCTAGTTCTTTCTTAGCTGCCCTTCTAAGAATGCCTACTCTTCTTCTTATTGCTTTACCTAAGTGTCCTTTCTGATCAATGTTTGATCCACTATATGGGGAATCTTTAACTATTTCGATTTCCTCATTGTCTAGGTTGAATTTATATATATCTTCCATAATTGAGTCTCCCTTATCCATAATTCTGAAATCTTCCAAAATCAAGAAATTGAGAAGGAAATAAGATCAGAATAAAAGTTAGATACTAGCAAGAAAGTAATGTATGAGGAATGTATGTAATTTTTGTTTTGTTATATGCTTTATTGTATGATACTGTTTGGATTTTATAATGATTATAAATCTGAATAATAATTATTTAAAAAAAAATCCAAAATTGTCAACATGGGTGACGGATTTCCAAAATACACTGCAGAAATAATCCAGTTTGAGACTGCTTTAACTGCCATGGCTCAGGGCTAGAGAAGCCTGGGAATTGTATCTTATTGTGGCACCAGAGCTTTCTGACAGAGAAGGCTAAATGTCTGACAAAACTACAGTTCCCAGAATTCCTTAGCATTGAGCCAGGACACTTAAAGCAGTCTCAAACTGAATTATTTCTGAACTATGTTTTGGACCTGAGATAGTGACAATTTTTGCTTTCTGATGGTTCAGTGTACACAAACTTTGTTTCATGCACAGATTATTAAAAATATAGTCTGAAAATGCCTTCAGGCTATGTGTATAAGGTGTATATGAAACATAAATGAATTTTGTGTTGGGACTTGCATCCCATCTTCAAGATTATGTACATGTATGCAAATACAGTTATTCCAAATTTTTTAAAAAACAAAAACAAAATCCAAAACACCTCTGGTCCCAAGCATTTCAGATGAGGGAGACTCAATCTGCACTTTACCTTAGCTGCCGCTTGTGAATAATATCTTTCCCAAATGCTTTTTTAAAAAGGCAGATCCCTGCTGCTGGTGTTGCTACTTCTTTTGCTACTATGAATTTCAGGAGGTGTTTGTGTGCCTTGTTTACATGCTGATTCGTATTCATAAGGTTGTTTTTTAAGGGCAATTTGTGACTTGCCTGTGATTGCTGCTTGGGGTACAGCGATGCAGAAAGGAAGATGTAGCCCCTTGTAGGTTGGAGGATTATTTTAGCCCCCTCCATAGAGGTCTTCCTCACTGGAGTATGAGGTTCAATAATTATATTTCCTTGTTGTTATGTGCCATCAAATTCACTTTGATTATGGGAATCCTATGAAGAAGACCCCATCAAGAGCAAGGTCACCAGTTTCCAACGAATTACGGCATCTTATAATATGTTCAAAATATCCTAGCCTCAGTTTAGTCAGATTTGATTTGGTCTAGTACTTATTTATTTGTCATTTCAGAAGTCCATGGCATTTGTAGAGCTCTTCTCCAACACCACATTTCAATTGATTTTTTTCCTGTCAGTTTTCTTCACAAAAAGTTTATATTGTACAATCACTCTTTCTCAGAATCGAAACAAGCTAGGAAATTTCCAGTTGTTTCTCATTTTCTGCCTAAATTAAGTTCACTTTGAGAGCCAGCATGGTATAGCAGTTTGAGCATTGGGCTACAATTGTGTAGACCAGGGTTCAAATCTCCACTCAGCCATGGAAACCCACTGGGTGTCCTTGGGAAAGTCACACTCACTCAGCCTCAGGAGAGGCAAAGCAAACCTCTCTGAACAAATCTTGCCAAGAAAACCCTGTGATAGTTCACCGTAATTTGGAAATGACTTGAAGGTACACAACCACAAGAAGCACACTTCTCTTCATCTAGATTGAGACTCTAGAGTGAAAGATCACTTTTATGGACCCTGAAACATTTCAGCAGTCACCCTATATTCCCACCAAGCCTCTCTTTTTTTAAAAAAAAGAAAGTGTAGTTTGAGGTGATTTTTGCCCCCAGATTGCACAGACCCCCATCAAATGTGCAAAAATTTACAGAATGTCTTCTTCCCATTTCAACAGCCTGGAACCAACCCACAACACACCATTTAGATCATGATGATGTTGGTTTGGGTTATTTTTGCCTGAAAACTGCCCAGAATCCTCCATGCAAAAATACTGATGCCCAAGCCATGGGCCCCAGAAACCTATTTTTATTTAGGTCTCTCTCAAACTGGTGAGTGCGATGTCACTTCTAGTCAACATTTTGGTAGGGACTCTAAAGAAAAACAGTGGTAATTTGCTGCACAGAAAAGTAAACTCTCTTTATAAATATACTGAAAATTTGGCTGCCACATTTTTATCTTTGTCATCACCCATCACTGAATTGTGACATCTTAAGAATTTATCTGATGTTGAATTCGGTCACCTCTTGAAAGGAGTTCTCAACTTTTGCTCTATCATGTGCTGTAATGGGAAATAGGTGCCTTTTGCTCTTGTAATGTGGCATCTAATATTTCTATTTGAATTTTAGAGGTAAGCACAAAAGTAGATGACAAGATAAAGGGGACTTGGAGAAAAGGAAATGTGAGTGGAATGAATGTTCCTAGGAGCATTTCTTGCAAACGTGGGAGTTAAATACTTTTGATCTGTGATGAATTCAGCATTCTGTGTTCCTTTGACTTTCCATGAGAAAATATGTCTTCTACAAGGATAGATAATATATTCTCACCCATTTCTCCAGCATGTTTTTCAGATGAATACAGCCTAAAATTCTTGCCCCACATTGTACCAATTAAAATGATAGTTGACTCTAAAGTGCTTCAGTTTTCTTCTAACTAGGTTGAACTTTGAGGAAGATTTAAACACACACACACACACGCGCACACACACACACACATACAGGTCCTCTATTATGTTTTGCTGTTACCATTACCCCTATGGCAAACAATCTGTTTCTCTGGTTCTCAGCAGTCATTTTCTATAAACCTAACTTTTTGTATGGTCTTTCATGAAATGGAAGGAAAAACCTTCCTGATGGTGGGTGTCAGAAATGACGGATAGCGTTCCAGAAAAAGGAATTGTGGGGTCCTTAACCTGCTCCAGCTAAAATTAATGGCAGTGTTCTGATTGATTTTGAAGGAAGAAAGGTTGGTCTGTTATAAGCTGTGAAGTATCTCATAACACTGTTTCACTAGCTGTTTTCACCTGTCCAAGCTGATTAGACCATCACTTCCACAGAATAAAGAACAACTGAAATTTCTTGGAGACACTTCTTGCTCTTTGCAACTTGATATTTGTGTAACTGTCTCCAGTGGGCATGAATGCAGACCCATGGGACAGTGATGGCTGGATTTGTGACTGGTGTGCATCCGAACATCGGCCATACAGCTGAAACTGTATACTAATCATCCTGTTTGTTCATTTGTGTGTTCGTGCCTACGCTGTGACAACAGTTATAGTTCGGGTGCTGATTTATTCCACACCAGTTGCATTTCTTTCAGTAGATACTTCCTATCATCTTATGACAACTATAACAGAACTTTAGCTTTGAATGTGGGATTACTTTTGAAAGTAGAGCTGAATGCAGAATAGCACTTACCAGCCTTCCACTTGAGCTGGATGAAGGGGGCAGAGAAGTAATTGCTATAATTCTCCTGCTACCACCTTCACTTCCTGAATAGTTAGTTCTGGAAGGTTTGTGTACATACCTTCTGGGACAGTATGAGTGCTGACACAGGAGACTGCAAAAGGATGAGGGAAGTCAGCAAGGTTTGCCTTCCGGCTCCTTTCCTCTAGTGGTATCCCAGTGCCTTCTGTGAATGGAAGGAACCTTTACATTTGCAGGACAATCCAATCTGTATCCAACCCCATTTTATCTTTCATCTTGCAGTTCATGTACTTATCAGAAATGGTTGCCCTTTTTCATATGGAACTGACCCATCCAGGCTTCCTAGTTCTCTGTATTAGAGAGATGACAGCTAAGTTCATAAGGCTCACTTGTATTTGGATCATCTGAATTGGACCTGTGGCAAATCTTCAGTCTGTACTAAGATGACAAGGTGAGTCCTGTGCTGAATAGTCATATTGCTTTTTGGCTGACAACAATATTAGAGTTCTGTAGGTTCACAGGCAAGTCTTCTTGATCAGGAAGATTATGAGATTCCAAAGTGAGCAATCCTGGGAAAGGACAGGGCACAGAAGTCTGTATTGTTTCTCTGGCAATTATTGCTGAAGGAGCAAAGTTGAACCAACAATTGTGTACTGGTTTCCTACATATAATATAATATAATATAATATAATATAATATAATAATAATTTTATTTTTACCCGCCTCTCCTCACGGCCCAATCACCTGGTTTGGTGTGGCTGATGAGCTACAGTACTTCTCTCTGGCCATTATGTGTGTGGACTACAGATACCAAGCAAATAGCTTCCCCAACCCAAAATTTCCCCCAGTGATCAGTGAAATAAAGCACCAATGCCCCTCGACCAGTGTCCTTGCCCTTTATATGAATTGCTTTGTGAACATCTTGATGTCAGAATACCAATGATACCAGCATTACAATAGGCTAATCACAAAGTGAGAATGGACAGCATTCACTGCATGGGAAAAAGAAATGACATCAGCAAGGCATTGTACGTTGTATAGTATATACGTTGTACATCTTTTCCCCATTTAGTACGTCTTCCTCATGCCAACTTAGATCAATGTAAGATGTCCATCCGGCACAGTTTTGTTGTTTCAAATAACAAAGGGACAAAGCAACAACAATTCTTTATTGCTGTCCAGAGACCCAGCACAATCAAATTCACAACATGTAAAACAAATCAAGAGCACAAGGAACAATTGGTCAATTTATACAGACCTTATTTCAAACATTTCCCCCTAGTACAGAAGCTAGCTGTTCTCTGATCCTGACCACTTAAGACAAAAACTTGGCAGCCACCAATGTCACAGTGGGTATCTTATCTTCTAATAGGAATTTGACATACAATTGGACTGATTTTCTTGGTTGATTTGCCATTAATATATTAATAATACATTGTTGAGACTGCTTATAGAATCTACAAGACAAAAGAATATGCCTCATGGATTCTACTTCATGGTTATTGCAGGGACATAATCTTTCAGTATAAGGGACATCAGCAAACCTACCTTGGAGCATTTTGGAGGGAAAAGCATTAAATCTAGCCTTGGTAAAAAGTCTATGATAATTAACAACACTCAAATTCATTAACAATTTGAATGGATGAAAAGATATGGCATAAAATATACTCAATGTGCTTAGTGAGCAGGATGAGTATCAACTAGTCTGAAGGTCACAAAAAACAACATCCTAAAATCTTTGTTTTACTGATTTGAGAGAAGTTTCATAACCCAGATATAAAAGGAGGAGGATGACAGACCAAATGAAACTGCTTTTTGGGTGATGAGCTTTGACCAATGGCTTATGTATTCAATCTTAGATAGAAAAGTAAACCTGTTCCTAATATACAAATACAAACCTTGAGCCAAAATTTTGAAGCTGCCAATCAAGCCCTTGTCAGTAGAAGATATTCCTCTGTTTCTAACAATAAGACTGTATTAGGAATGCATCTGAAGATTTGAAAGAGACCCCTCAAAAATTTAGCCTGAAGATTGTCTAGGTCTGATTCAAATAACAGAGGTATACAGCAATTGTACAGTTGTTTTAATGTTAAAGACTTTTGCAGCAGGTAGTACATGTTGGCCCTCTTTGGTAAAGAAAACAATGCAGAATGGTGGACTGACTAACTTGTGCTTTCTGATAGGCAGCAGATCTGTCTGTAGTCCATGACATTGTGTGGTGGAATATAAGACCTAGGTATTGAAAAATTCTAATCTGTTCCAGAACATGGCCATCTCCATTTGCATTGGGAAAATTTCTTCGCAAAAGTCATGACTTTAGATTTCCCAAAATTAATTTAAAGATCATTTTATGTACAGCTGGGTCTTGCGCTTACACATGGCTGCACCGCTGTTGGAAACAATGGCCCAGTACAGATCGGCCTTTTAGCATGTTAAGGAATTCGTGTTAGGGTTGCCTCGGGGCGTCGCTTACAGACGCCCTGCAACCCTAGCACGTATTCCGTACATCAAAATGGCAGCGCCCTGTACAGATGGGCGCCACCATTCTGACGCAATGGATGCTTGGCGTCTGCACATTGTGATGCTATTGTGATGTCGCGAGTGTGTCATTGGCACACTGTGGCATCACAGTGGCACCCCCCCAAAAAACCCACTTTTTGCGGGTTCTTTTTGCTGTGCAAGGAAGCCGTGCGGTTTGTCCGCTGCAGCTTCCTCATGCAGCAAAACAAGGCGTGGGCAGACTGCCCTTTTTGGGTGCTCTGTACTCCGCCAGTGAGATTTTTTTGTTATACATGTGTATGGAGGTTCAGAACAGAACCGCTATGGATACAAAAGGCCAAGTGTACAATAGTTCCAAAACGTCATTAGTAGATAGTTTAGTTGAGGTCTAAAATGTGAAAAAAATAACTGCATCGTCAGCATAAAGCAGAATGGGAATTTTCCTCTCTCCAAATTTGGGCAAATGACCATTGAGAAAAGACCAAATCTCCTTTGTATGAAGGCATCAAAATTGGCAATATGGGAATATATATGCAGACACACTCAAAATTATCAAATCAGTTTGAGAGACTTCCGCCTTTTCTTTGTCTCATAGGTGTATGGCTCCCTCTACAAAATGCTTTTTTAAAAAACATTAAAAAAAAAGGGAGAAAGAAATTGTGTCCCTTTGACATAATAAGGGGGAGAGATAATATGGATTTATTTTCTTCTGCAAAGCCCTGTTATTACCATTTTAATACTACAATATGATACAAAAGGATTCTTCAGATGAATAAATAAAAAGGGCAACCTTCTTCTCCATAACATTCTCCTTTTGTATTATTATTGTTACACTCTGACAAGAGATGAAAAACAAAAATAAAATAATTGGTTGAAAAGAAAAAGACCATGAACAAAAATACAGGTTTGTATATATAAAGGATATATTTGCTTGTCATACTAAGCCAGGGTGGACAACTTTAATGGATATAAGAGTCAGTTTAGCCTCATTATGATCTATTGTGTGGATCCTGGCACACGCCAAAACTGCTAGCAAAATTTGGTGGATCAAATCTGCACCATTTTAGTGGCAATTGGAAAAAGGCCCTTTAACACATATGTTGTCTTTTAAGGGGATTTTCCAGATTTTCAGAAGGGCGTTTAATGGTGTTTGCAGTTTGTCAATGAAATTCAGCTGCAAGATTCCCCCCCTTATTTCAACAGCACAGTTTCTGGATCCACATGCAGCTCCATGTTGCCATAGCACCCCTATGCTTATCACTGTATGCTAAGCCATGGCTTATATTAACAATGGTTTGTTGTTTTAGCTATTGAACTGACAGAGAACCATGCTTTATTTACCCCCCATTTTTTATCAGTTTTTTTTATTGTCCCCTTTTTCCATTTCCATTTTCAGGGGAACATGCCAGTGCCAAAGCATGGTTCTGGCTTCAGATGTAATGACAGCTCATGGCTTAATAAATCCAGATGTCAATTAGCCATGACAGACTGTGCTTTGTAGATCGGGTTTGACCCAACAAATGAATCAAAATTTGTTTCTAGATATGAGCACAAGAAATTAGAATTCAGCAAATCACAACAAAACTCAGTATTATATATGAACCTAGGCATAATTTCAAAGTCTTCCACATAGTCTTCTTTTTCTGATTCCTCCCAAAAAGCTACCTTATGGGCACCTAAATGAAGATCACTGAAACTTAACCTTTGGCCCTTTCACACTACAAATTTATAACATTATGATTCCCCTTTAAATGCCACGGCTACATCCTATGGAATCCAGGGGTTTGTTGTTTGGTGAAGCACTAGAGCTCTTGGATTGGGAATTCTAAGCACTCCTCCTTAAACTGCAAATCCCAGAGTTCTGTGGGGTGGAACCATGGCGGTTAAAGCGGAATCATAAAACTGTAATTGGGTAGTGTGAAAGGTCCCCTGGTCTGTTAAGATGAATTGCTATGTTTTTATACTTTCTTGTTTATTGTTATTTGTCAATAATCAATTATATAAATACAAATAAAAATAATTATCTCCGTTTCTGAGCATCTATATTTAATCTTTGTGAAAAGCTAATCAAGTTCCCTTTCTATTTGCTGATATAAAAGCAGAACAGATGACTTTATTGGTGCAAATATATTATGGCTGCTCTGACATTTATGTTTTCTTCTGTGATAGCTGAATTATTTCAATGGGAGTAAATCATGTACGCAAGACTAATGGAGAAAAACGCCACAAAATAGGGTATTTACTCCCATTCTGACAGGCAGTGGGGATTTTAAACTAATTTTGAATTTGACCTAATAGGATTTATGTCCCATTAACCTTAGGATAAACCACAAAATGTTTTTCAGACCAATGGGAAGGAATATCTATTCCATGAAAAAAACCATAAAGTTTTTAAAGGTTTCTCTGCCTGTAGCGCTGAGCTTCTGCATACTGTTTTTCACCTCCTAACAAATATCTCATTGAGGTGGAAATAGCAAAGGTTACTTCATTGGGAGTAATGCTGTGCTAGTGCTCCATCCACTGGGATGCATTTCCAAGATATGTATTTCTAAACGAAATAGTCATTAATGTATTATCAAGAAAGTTGATACTGTTCCTTCTGTATTTTTACCAGCAGATAGCACTGGCCTGAATCTACTTGCTAGTCCCATCTGATCCACATCTGCACCACAGAATTAATACGGTTTGACCCTGCTTCAAGTGCCCTAGCTCAGTACTAGGGAATTCTGGGATTTGTAGTTTTATGAGATATGTAACCTTTTCTGTCAGAGAGCTCTGGTGCTGCAACAAACTATAAATCCTAGGACCCATAGGATGGAGCTGTGACAGTTAAAGC